>NW_016807049.1:800488-885933 GCF_001698545.2 Rhinopithecus bieti
AGGATGGTCTCGATCTCCTGACCTCGTGATCCGCCCGTCTCGGCCTCCCAAAGTGCTGGGATTACAGGCTTGAGCCACCGTGCCCGGCCTAACCAAATATTTTGCTAGATTTCTTCCTCTGCCTACATGAGACCATTTGCTGAACCACTCATGCTTCCAGCTAATCTGCTATATTAAAGCCAATGATAAGTCCTAAGAGGAATGCCAAAAAAAAAAAAAAAAAAAAAAGAGAGAGACAAAAAGAGAGAGAGAGAGAATCCAACTGAGTTTATAATCTAAGAGATTAGGTTAAAAATCCAGAAATAATTATATAAATAATAATAACATAGGTCAGCACGGGTCCCTGAGAGCTACAAAAGCACTGTTAAAAAATGATTAGAGGAGGTGAAAATCACATTCTGCATTTGTGCTAGGATTTGAAGGATGGGCAGACGTTTGATAAATGAAGGTGAGGAGTGTGATAATGAGTATATAGGCAGGAGGATTAATACAAGCAGAGTCACTAAGTCACCAAAGTATGGCCCTTGTTTGAGGGAAGTATAATTATATTACCTGGATAGTAAGGAGTAAAAAGTCCTAAAAGGCAACAAAGGCAGGTTGGGTCAAGAAAACCACTTAAGGGGCTTTGTCCTTACTAAGTGCATGGTGGGATCTGATCCACTGAAGTTTATAGGAGAGAGGAGCAACATGATCACACCAAAGCTGTAGACTATGATGTGAAGAAAGGTCAAGACAATGGGGCAGGGTCCTGGAAGCAGAAACACCATGTAGGACCCTGGTGATCTAGGCACAGGAATGCTGAAGATCTGAATCCCGGATGGTGGCCACGGGAATGGAAACCTAAGTTCTTGAGATACAGTGACATCATTTTAACAGTTTTTCAAATCTGCTGTTATCCTTTGTGTTTAAAATGTGTGTACCTGTATGTGCGCACGCACGTGTGTGTGTGTATGTTGGAGTGACCTAGATGATCCATCTAACTTGGAGATTTTATGATGACACTCGAATACCTGATATATCAAGTGATCAGAATTTGGGGCAAAAAGATGCCTATATGGTTCTCCTCTAATGTGTTTATCAGTCCTTTCTTTTCTTTTCTGCTTTAGGTCTCCCCATCCATCATCATTAAGAAATAAGGACTGCTGGGCACAGTGGCTCATACCTGTAATCCCAACACTTTGGGAGGCCAAGGCAGGCGGATCACCTGATGTCAGGAGTTCAAGACTAACATGGCCATCATGGTGAAACCCTGTCTCTACTAAAAATACAAAAATTAGCCAGATGTAATGGCGTGCACCTATAATCCTAGCTACTCGGGAAGATGAGGCAGGAGAATCCCTTGAACCAGGAGGTGGGGTCAGGGAGGTGGAGTTAGCAGTGAGCCGAGATCGCATCTCTGCACTCCAGGCTGGGCAACAGAGCGAGACTCTGTCCCCACCCCACCCCCCCAAGAAAAAGAAGGACACGGGGACATGGAATTTAAAAGTGAAATTTTATAATCCATGATATGCATTACCATAGGACTTGATGATGGATGACATGCATTCAATTTCTAGTTTTGTTATAAGTTGTATGATGCAAAATATATCTTTCAATACCTCTGAACCTCATTCATGAAACAAGGAGCAGCCAATTTCAGTATCATGCGAAGCAGATTTTTAAACTATTCAGGCCCGAGATTTTGTTACAGGTGTCCCCCCTACACTAGCCGAGAACCTCTTGGAATGAATGAATCCTAAGTTTCCTTCCAGATGTAAAGTTTTATTATATAATTTAATTTTGCACAATTTCTCTCCAAGTCACTTCCTCATTCTACCCTGTTTAGTTCCAGTTTTCAGCCACTAGAGACAGAGACAACTTTCTGGGACTTTTGAAACTATCATTTGGAGCCATCTTCCCGTTGGAAAGCAAAAGAAGAAACAAGTTATGCTAACGCCTTGAAAGCCACTGTTCAAGAGTCACATATTACTCCTGACCACAGGTGGAAAATGAGGTAAGTCCAGTCAGCTCCTGAGGCCTTGGCCAGCTAAATCTTGGAACCCAGTTTCTACCTTAACTGTCAATGGGTTTAGGATTCCAGTCCCACAGTCTTTCAGTTTTGTAACTATATGGGACTTCTTTTCATGGCAGAAAAACTATTTGGGGTCTGTGGGCCTAATGAAAAATAGCAAGTCAACAGGTAATAGAGTTTTACTCTCTATTTTTCCTCCTTAGAGACAGCTGAAAGTTGAGAACCTGCACACAATGAAACTCTACAGTCAATCCCACTCCATCATTGGTAACCAACGTAATTCTGTTTTACCAAAATTCAACATGCCATACCAAATCCCACATCCCTTTTAAATTCATCTCCAGAGCATAATAGCTCACAGTGCCTTCTGAATCTTCTATCAAATTGTCACCTCCTCTAACACATGCCATATTGCTACTATTCAAGGAGAGGCTGATATCAAAAGAAAAATCCAAGTTAAGTGTTCAAAGCCTCTATCAAATTTGAAGTCCTCAACTCTTAGGGACTAGTGAAAAGCCACACAACATGTTCTCCCTTAATCTTTGCTCATTCTAAAGAAGACACCTCGGGTCAATGTTACAGCAGCAGAGAGTCAGGGTGTCATGGAGCACAATGTGGGTGGATGGCCTCTGAGCAATCTGCTCTGGTAGCTGGGTCTTTGTAAATGGCCTAAAATTATGACGCTTCCTCAGTGTTTGCTGCCGCCCACACGTGCACCATGAATCAAGGAACAATCACTTCACATGCCAGGGTGTTGGCAATGAATATTAATCACAAAGAAATGGAACAAACAGTGACAGTGCTCAATTTTCCTAATACCATACTACAAACTGAAGCCATCCTAGAAATTCTGGAGAGAAAACACCATGGTAACCCTTTTTCTTGTGTTAACTGACAATATTTACGTTATTGAAAGCATATATAAATGCAAAAATGAGATCTCAGTTGTCCTAAAGATTTCATTTGATTTGGCTTTTAAATGAGATCTTTAAAACATTTTCTCTTTATCTCAGAATAAGGTCCAGTTTTGTTCAGTAACAGTTCTAAATCGATCATCCTGCCATCCATCAATGGTGTGTACTACAGCTGCCTATGCTTTATCCTCCAGGGCAGTAGACAGCATTTTGACACTAATGGTCGTTTTCTTGCTCACAGAATTGAATTTTTTTGTGTATTATCTGTCACTTCCTTCCAAATATCAGTTTATTAGGAGTTAAACTGGAATCGCAGAACAAGATTGCTTCTTTGGGCATTATTAAGAATACAAAATCAATGCCGTGTGAAGTATTTGAGTGCTGCAGGCCACTGATTCGCTTTTAAATGAGCTATGGGGCATAGAAATCAGGTTAATGGGGTTAACGCTCTAATTTACACAGTATTCTAAGGTAACTGACTTCTTAATATATTTAATGAGATGTAAAAAAAAGTCCACCATCAAAGTAAATTTATATATTTCTAAATGCACACGTAATGTACAGGTAAATTTATAGACAACTTCCTGGATGGATATATCCGAAACTGATAAATGTAGTTAGCTCTGGGGAAGACTGAGGTTGAGTGCTGATCAACAGAGGTGTCAGCTCCATCACTGTTATTTACAGTTTCTAGAGTAAAAGTGTATGCATGCATTATCATTTAAATGAAATATACATTAATTAATAAAAATTGTGTTAACAACTCAAAAACTGAGGCCTTGGCTGGATGCAGACTGCACCAGGGAATGGTGTTCTTGAGGCCTTGGCTGGATGCAGACTGCACCAGGGAATGGTGTTCTTGAGGCCTTGGCTGGATGCAGACTGCACCAGGGAATGGTGTTCTTTCTTTACCTGCTGGGAGAAGAGCCCAGCCTGTGTCCACCTTCCTTTCTTTCCTTCACTTCTACTCCAGCTGAGTGCTTTATGCAAAAGCACTTCTTCTTTTCCCCCCACCACTGAATGTAATAGCAAACGTCCCAAAGCATTCATGGTACTCGTGGGTCTCTTTGTATGCCACTCTTCCCTTTCCTCTTTCTGTATAAAGGGGGAATATGAATAAGTGGACTCTTGATCTTGAATATTTTAAAACATTTAAGCCACGAGGAGGATAAATGGTACTGTTGCTCCTAAGTATCATATTCTGACATGGAATCTTTAACCACAAACGTTTGTCTTTGACCCAATCACTCTTTTCTGCGCAAACACCTTCCATGGATTCCCATAATCTAGAATTAAGTTGAAAAAGCCCAACAGAGATCTGTCCCAGTAAAACTTAAAAGATGTGGTTGATCAGTATGCAGAACCACTGGAGTGAATTATATGTCCTAATTGCATGCAGTCTACAACAACACACGATTGAATCATCTCAATCATCTTCAATGGTGATACAGATCTAGAGACAGTGAAAGTAGCTTTGAATTACAAGCTAAAAGACCTACCCAAGTTTCAGTCCCAGCATGATTTGGGGCAAATTCATTAGCTCTGATATTCTTATTTGCCACAGGGAAAATAATATCTACCTTGTCTATCTTACGGAGTCATTTGGAGGAAAAAGTATTTTGAAAATGCCCTGAAGGGCCAGTCAAGTGGAACAAGATATATATATCTTGGATTTTGTGTATTTGAGGATGAGTATGATGCTCTCTTCTTTTTACCTGTCTTCTTAGAAAACCTATCCCCATCCATGCTTTAATATTCTAGACTATATGATGCTTTGTTTAACATTATCCTTAATCCATTTTAAATTTTCTTGATTCTTCCCTGAGTATATAAAAGCATATTTACCTGCATTTTTCAGAAGTATCAGTTTCCCAGGGAAACACTTTAAATTTCTGCAGTAAGAGCTTTCTCTTCTTTACCTAGTCTAATGTTTTACGCATCAAAAGGTCCATAATATTTTACAGGACTTGTGGTTAGTAGTACAGTGAGAATATGTGCGGGGAACCCTGTCATATCATGGGAAATTCCCCAGGTTTGAAGGGAGAAGATGCCAAGTCTACTTTATCACTAACCAGTTTTGTGACCAGATCACAAATCACCCAACCTTCTTGAGCATGGGTCGCATTGCCTATACAATAGGATACACTTTGTAGGCTTGTGGTAAGGAACATGAGACCATTTGCATACAAAATATGGCATGGCAATTTTAATGCGTTTAACAAATGCTAACAGGAGGAATGAGAGAAGGAATGTGTTTGCCATGTGTTGTTTGACAATTGCAGCCACCAAAATACCTATATATTGTAGAGTTGTCCAAAACTGCATGAAACAGATGGTGTTTGTGGTGTAGAATGGAATCTTTAACCACAAACATTTGTCTCTGATCAAATCACTCCTTTCTACCCAAACACCTTCCATAGATTCCCATCATCTAGAATTCAGTTGGAGCTCTGTTGCCTGGTATTGGATGATTCAAAGCTGCTATTCCAACCGATATCGCATACTTTCACTGTTAGACCCCATTCTTCAGTCCATATAAACTGCTTCCCACTAACCAAATAGTCCCTGGAATTTCTTCTGGCACTGTTTATCCATGACTTAGAATGTTATCTCTCATTTTTACACGTCCTGGCCTTTAAGATTCAATTCATATACAATTTCCCTCATGATCTTTCTCTGAGCCTTATGTTTTGAAGTACTCTCTCTCTTCATTAAAATGCCATAAAGCATTTTTATTTTACTATTTTTGCCTTTTAGTATTGTTATCTATGCACATGATTTATCTTCCCAACTACAATGTAAACTTTTGAGGGCAGAACTCTAGCTGTTTCAGCTTCATAGCATGTACAACTTGGTCTCCTATGCTGCACCGAATAAAAACTCAATGAATGGGTAAGGAATGAATGGATGAGAGAAACTACGCTCAGTGGTTAAGATAGTAGAACAGCAAACTTTAACTCTCTTCAGGAGACTGGTGATTGGAGATAAACAGGTAAAGTCAGCCATATATAAAATTCTGAAGGAGAAATGTCTTGTAATGATTATATAATTATGTAGTTAAGTACTCAAGCACACAGATACTTTGTTGGAATTCAAGTTCACTACTACTATGCTGTGCTTACTGCTGTGCTTCACTTTAAGTTCTGTAGAGTCTAACTTAAAGCTTATATAACATATTGTAATCATTAAGTTTCTGGAATTGATGGGTTGCAAAATGTCTGTCAGGGTTTGCAGCTTACAAAGGATAGCAGGGTTGAGAGAGAGAAGAGGTGAGGACTTGTACCTGATCCTGGCTTCAGAGTCCTTCCTAGCTCAAAGGTCAGGAACAAAAAGATCTGGAGACAAGAAGTTGGATTTGATGATTTCTACAGCTTCATTCTCATTTTGCAATTCTATGTGCTTGGATATTTCTCCGGCACTCTTGATCTATCATTAAGGATGTGTCAAATATATCACTTTGTTGGCTCTAAACAGAGTCTTCAAAGAGCAAGCATGGAAATGAAAGAAAAGTAAGACGTGGTCTCCCTGCCTCATACACCGTGAGAAACAACAGATTCCCATCATGGTCTCGCTAGCCTGTGGCTGATCCCTGGAGCACGAAACCAAAATGTTGCATTTTTTTCTGCTTACAACCCTGTTTATCATGCATTACTGACAGTAGGAAAGGATACTGACATTGTGTGGTCCAAAGAGTCCTCATAATTGCCTCTCCCCTCCAGCCACCATTTTTTTTTTTGAGATAGAGTCTTGCTCTATCACCAGGCTGGAGTGCAGTGGTGCTATCTCAGCTCACTGCAACTTCCACCTCCTGGGTTCAAGCGATTCTCCTGCCTCAGCCTCCCAAGTAGCTGGGATTACAGGCATGTGCCACCAAGCCCAGTTAATTTTTGTATTTTTAGTGGAGACGGCCATGTTGGCCATGTTGGCCAGGATGGTCTCGATCTCTTGACCTTGTGATCTACCTGCCTTGGCCTCCCAAAGTGCCAGGATTACAGGCGTGAGCCACCGCACCCAGCTGCCTCCACCCATCTTATAAGTGAAGAAACCTTCCTTTTCTTACTCATTCCTG
Organism: Rhinopithecus bieti; assembly: GCF_001698545.2. Classification (NCBI taxonomy): domain Eukaryota; kingdom Metazoa; phylum Chordata; class Mammalia; order Primates; family Cercopithecidae; genus Rhinopithecus; species Rhinopithecus bieti. Next base: position 807,483 of record NW_016807049.1, read on the forward strand.
CACACATAGACAGTGGTCTAGGAGTCCTATGAGGGTCTGCTCTCAGGTGAAAAGGAGGTTCGAGATGAAAAGGGATGGCAGAATGAACTTGGCTTCCCCACTTCTAGCAGAGCATAGTATTATTAAAGGACAGGAGGGCTCCTACTGCAGTTCCACAGCCAAGGAAAATACTGGAATAGAAATAACATAATCATGGGGATTCTTATATTTTTATCAATTGAAATACATGTATAGTCTGCCTGTTAAAAAAAACAGAAAATGATTTGATATGTCTCCATTCAGCAAACACGGTGCCAGCTCGGATACTTGATTACGTAACAGAATGGAGAAAAACACACCTCCTCTAAAGCTATACCCTTTCTCAATCTGAGGATAAGACTTTGTTTTTGAAATAGTTGTGGGAGACAAGACTAAAACAACTAGCATTTCCTGCTGTTCTCTGAAATGTTTCTATTTTTCACTGGTGGACTGCTGGCTGGGGAACTGGTCACTAAGCTTTGTCAGTATGAAGCCAGTATGCCCCTCAGTTGAAACAAGAGGTCACAGCAGGTCATTGGCTGGAATCTGCAGCCAGCTGCATCCCCATAAAATACCCTCCGTGCCTGCACACACATAGCATGGATCTTTTTCTTCTCTACAACTGTATCTCCATCAACTCAAAAGAAGCGGCAAGGACATGATGCAATGTTGGCAATTTGGATCTCTGATGCTTATTAACTTGATATTGAGTCCCCCATGCCTACTTCCATTCAATTTGTTAAAACCTAAAATGTGGTAATTCAGGTCCATGTTTGTTCATTCATCTGAATCAACAGGCTTCTAAATTTTTAACTGCGTCCTATGGAAATAAACACATTTTTCTTTGTGACCCAGTGCACACACATACACGGAGAAATAATTTTCATGTGATAATACCTCACTCTATGGGAGGTACTTGGAAGTCTTCTATTCTATGCCATTCGAAATAAATACAAACGTTCTTCCTAATGCACTAAGTTGATTTCATGACTTGAAATTTGAAAACCATTGTTTAAACCTCGAAAGGCTTTGATGGTCGAAAACCAAGCCTTATCAGTCTCCATCTCTTAGAGTGCCTTTGCACATAGAAGAAAGTCAATAAATGTTGTTAAATAAATAATTATTTTCCAAGTGAAAAAAGAATCTCTTCGACAGCATTGCCCAAACAATCTTTTCCCTTCCCTATTTGTGTTGCAGTTGTGCAGCGAACATAGTGGGCATTCATCAGTTGCTTACGGAAGGACTACAGAAATCTTGAAAAGATTCATGCTTAATGTCTTCATTGAAGGAAGGAATAAGAAAAGGGGAAAGAAAGGAAGAAAGGCAGAGCCAGCTCTGTTCATCTTCAAACAAAAGATGTAAAATCATGCTGGCATGGAGGATCCGGAAAGATGGAAGATCTGCCCAGTTTCCTGTTGGCCAGCGAGACATCCATGTGGTTTATAATTTAATCATTGCTAGACAAAACACTGCTAAAGGGGGAAACACGTTTAAATCACAATGGCAATTTAAGGTAGAATATGACTTGTCCCTTGACGTCTAGCCCCATTACGTGAATCTTCAGTAAACTGCTCCTCTAGAATCTCCAAGTAATGAAAATGAACTAATTCTCCTAGAACCAAAGCTTACCCATATTTCCATTTGCTTGTCCTGTACCACTGACTTTAGACATACAACTGAGTGTATGTGTTAAACGTAAGCCTCAGTATGTTTATGTAAAAAACATTTCCCTAAGAAAATATATTGAAGGTATACCCAGTGAATATCATTGAGAACTTTGTTACAATTTTAGTGTGGTACTAGTTCGTAGGGTAGAAAAAAGTGAAATCTGAACAGTTCTCAGTCTAGTTGGTGGAGGCAGCTGCATACACAGTAAGCCATGCTACTGTACTTCAAGTGTTGTGCTATAGGTCTTAGCAAGGAGCCATGAATACTCAGAAACACAGCCTGACTTTCTGCCTTCAGGGAGAGTGATGATTGAGCAGATCTTTGAAGACTGGGTGGGAATCACCTAAAGTAGAAGGATAAAGAGCATTTGGATTAGTGGGGACTGTATGAACTTGGCTGTCAGGAGCAGGTAAGTGTAGAAAGCTTTGCTTAGCGGGTGGGTATTTCTATTGCCTAAAGGTCTATGGTGCAGGGAGAGAGAGAATAAGCCCCTCACTAAGTTCAGGAAGCTGAGGCAGGAGAATCGTTTGAACCTGGGAGGTGGACGCTGCAGTGAGCCAAGATCGCGTCATCGCACTCCAGCCTGGGGGACAGGGTGAGACTCTGTTTAAAAAAAAAAATACATTAAGTTGAGAAGAAACGTGGGTATCATAGTAGGGAGTTGAGTATTTATTGAACTTTTAAACATGTACTACTTTGCTTTTTCTCTAATTGTTGAGTGTGTGCAAATTTTATCCTCCCCAGTTTGTGTGTGTGTGTGTGTGTGTGTGTGTGTGTGTGAGAGAGAGAGAGATGTGGAATTATACAGCCAGAAGGGGATTGAGGTTATTTAGCACCAAGCCACTAATTTTATACATGAAGAAACAGAAGCATAAGTCATTTAGTTAAAAGGGTCTTTTCCCGGGGACTGGAGAGAACTCAGCTATGTATCTATTTGCATACAGATAGAAAGTAATCTTCCTGCTGCTGTTGTATAGACTGGCTGTTAGTCAAGAAGAAAAACAGCTCATTGTTTATTTAAATTGAGCAGGAAGGAAATGCAGGAGCAGGTGGGTGTAGCCGATAATCTCACTATTCAGGGCATCAGGACACAAAGGAGTATGGTATAAAGGGAGTTTTGATTTGGACACTTTCCAAGGGAGCTGAGCTCCAGAAGCACCAGAAGGACTTGGTAATGAGGCAGTTTTATGGCTAAAGTAATCCCAAGCCAGAGCCTTCAGAGTCCACCAGGGAATCTGTTACACTCAGTTATCAACAGCATGCATGGAAGGTTGTCCCCTCCTCGGGAATGTATTAATAAAAAAGTTAGTTCTCCTCAGCCAGCGTGCAGGAATTCCTCTGTTTGGTAACAATGAGGTTTTGGGGAAAGGTCAAAATCCCACAAATACCCCCAGGTCTGAGAGTATTAGCCTCTTTTGTTGAGTCCTGGTTTTGACCTCCACTGGGATATAGTGTGAGGTCCAAAAGGTAAGAGGTGACCCAGGAAGATGCTCCTCTGAAAGTCACCACCTGGAGGAGTTGGAGAGACTCTTCCTTTCACCTGGTTCTTCTCTTGGTTTCCATGGACATCAAGCCTGAGTCTAGACTATATTCATCCTAGTCATAGGACAAAGCCGGGGTTTCTTTGCGTGAGCAGTCAAGGAGCTTGCTTGGAAAGATCCTATCCCAAGCGGAGAAAGAGCTGACGTATATAAACCTGACGCAAGGAAAAAGCTTTACTTCTAGAGGGAGTGACCAAGTCACCTTAACCTCTGGTCCAGGCCTGGCCCATACTTATAACAAGGGAGGTGGACCCCAAATTCAAGTCAGTACTGAAGTGCAGCTTGAAATATCTGTGCGGACTGAGATACAAGGCTTTGTAGCTTATGAAATCTGCACAATGGGTCCAGAGATGTTTTTTTTTTTTTATTTTTAAAAAAATTTTATTATTATACTTTAAGTTCTAGGGTACATGTGCACAACATGCAGGTTTGTTACATATGTACACATGTGCCATGTTGGTGTGCTGCACCCGTTAACTCAACAGTTACATTAGGTATTTCTCCTAATGCTATTCCTCCCCACTCCCCCTACCCCACGACAGGCTCCGGTGTGTGATGTTCCCCACCCTGTGTCCAGGTGTTCTCATTGTTCAGTCCCCACCTATGAGTGAGAATGTGCAGTGTTTGGTTTTCTGTCCTTGCGATAGTTTACTCGGAATGATGGTTTGGGCGTTTGAACCAGAGCGACTCCATCTTGAGTGAGGGCTGGGAAAAATGAGGCTGGGACCTGCTGGGTTGTGTTCCCAGAAAGTTAGGCATTCCTAGCCTCTGGAAGTTTATGGTAAAGGGAACAGATTGATGACGTTTACTAAACAGGCCAGACTCAGGAGTGTCCTGATATCCCAATATCTTGAGAACAGAAGCATTCCTAATTTTGCTCTAAAGATAATAATATCGATACCTGCAAAATATAGTAATTAAGCAAATTAATTCTTTATCACAAACCCATGTAGCAGAGCACCATGTCCCCATGACCTTTTTTTTATTCTATATATAAACACGTATTGCATCTAGGATGAACGTGTTCTTCCTCTTAACTCTTGGGAATGCGTTACTCTGTCTATAGAGCAGCTGTTGTTTCACCGTTTTACTTTCTTCATAAATTGACTTTTTTTTTTTTTTTTTTTTTTTTTGAGACGGAGTCTCGCTCTGTTGCCCGGGCTGGAGTGCAGTGGCTGGATCACCACGGCTCACTGCAAGCTCCGCCTCCCGGGTTTACGCCATTCTCCTGCCTCAGCCTCCCGAGTAGCTGGGACTACAGACGCCTGCCACCTCGCCCGGCTAGCTTTTGTATTTTTTAGTAGAGACGGGGTTTCACCGTGTTAGCCAGGATGGTCTCGATCTCCTGACCTCGTGATCCACCCGTCTCGGCCTCCCAAAGTGCTGGGATTACAGGCTTGAGCCACCGCGCCCGGCCCATAAATTGACTTTTGCTTTGCACTGCAGACTCGCCCTGAATTCTTCCTTGGGTGAGATCCAAGAACCTTCTCTTAAGGTCTGGATCAGGACCCCTTCCTGGTAAGAGTTTCTCGGAAGGCTAGGAGGGCTTCTTAGCATGTTCAAGTAAGGAATGACTACAGTGGAGGCTGCTACCCTTTCTAAGAATGAAGACAAACACTAGGGATTTTGCTAAGAAAAAGTCATTCAAAGTTGTACACTTTGCCGTGGAAATACAGATGTGCTTAATGGCAGCACCAGATTCCAGTTTGCTTTCTGCACACTGTGGCCGTTTTTTTTTTTCCCCTCAGTTTGACAAAATTATAAAGGAAGAAGAAAATGTGACAAAAGGTAACTGGCTGGCCATGAACCCGTGAAAAAGCATGACCTCCTCCAGAAATCAGGGGGCCGGCCGTCCAATGGTGGGACCATCAGGCTGGCATGCAGCTGCTTCCTCTCAAGCGATTTTACCATAAAACATGCAGTGACAGCTTCTGTCCTAGACCACAAGCAGGCAGAGTTAATTATTTTCTTCATTTCCATAAAGGTCACAAACCAAAAAATGAGCATGACAACTGAGGCAAAAGTGTGATGGTCTTTCGGTAAATACACAGAGAAAGCACATCACATAAAGCATGCTAATGGCTGTTTGCCTTTTGGAAAGGATGCTTCTAGGAGGAAAATAATAATTTCTAATTTATTATTTAAATATTATTATCTAAAAAAATAATGCTTAAAAGCCTTACTGCCTAATTCCTCATAAAACACACGGATATTGGCTTTAATCTATATAACACCTGATTTCATGGCCAGGACACTTAGCCAGTGGTATTCCAGAATGCTGTTGGCCAAGGATCCTCCCCTGCCACATGGCACTTATATGTCCGGCTCAGGCATCCCCAGGCCTCACATGTGCAATTGAACTTCTGACTTAATTTGCAGAGCACAGATATTTGCCAGGCTATGCTTGAAATGACAAACTATCTCTTTTCTTAAGACTCTCAATAGTTCCATCAGTCTGTTTGATATTCTTTCTATAACCACAGACAAAATTAAAGGATGAGTTCTCATTTTTTCTGCTTATGTCTGTTAAAATGGCCAGAACACTTACCACGATAGGGTCTGAAACAGAAATGTATTAAACAAGTCAAAGAAAAATGGTTCCTTCCAGTATTCTGATGCTGTGTTCCCTTAATTGATCAAGAGGGCATTGGTAAGGCACTTGGCAGAGAGGGCTCTGAGGAAGGCCCAGCAGTCGGCCATTCTCCTGTTCTGTCCAGGCCCAAGGGGAGAGACCACCAGGAGCTTCCTCTGGTGTTCATACATCAAAGGATTGTAGACGGAATTAAGGCCTTAGAAACCATCTCATTCAACATCTTCCATTTAGAGTTAAGAAAACGGAGAGGGGAAATGGCGAGTCAGCGTCTCCTGACTGGTGAGGGTGCATTTGGCTTGGTCCTGTCGTCCTGACTCACTGGGCTGTGCTCTTTCTTCTAAGCAATGCTGCTTCTACCTCTTGGTGACACGTGACAAAGCAGTCAATAATAACGAAATGTTATATGGCACTGCCCTTTCTTAAATGTACTTTTAAAATACAAAGCCCCTATGAAAAAAATAAAAATCCCAAGCACAAACAAAGCCAATTTTAAAAATCTCATGGAATGAATAGGGGAACTTTCCACCTCCTCAAGCCCATTGGTACGACATGTTCTGAAATTAGGAGACTGAGGAATCACCAATGAAAAATGTGGTTGTTTCGGGGGGGGTGAGAGGCTGTAGGGTGGTCCTGCAGAGGCTGGGTATAGGAGCCTGGTGGTGTCCACAGCTCAGGGACATCATTGGTCCTCTTTGCTCACAGGGACAATGTCACCATGAATGGCCTTGTTTTCTTGTAAGCAACTCTTTTTTTTTTTTTTTTTTTTTGAGATGGAGTCTCCCTCTATTGCCCAGGCTGGAGTGCAGTGGTGCAATCTCGGCTCACTGCAACCTCCGCCTACTCGGTTCAAGTGATTCTCCTGCCTCAGCCTCCCGAGTAGGTGGGACTACAGGCGCGCACCACCATGCCTGGCTAGTGTTTTTGTGTTTTTAGTAGAGATGTGGTTTCACCATATTGGCCAGGCTGGTCTCGAACTCCTGACCTCGTGATGCACCTGCCTCGGCCTCCCAAAGTGCTGGGATTACAGGCGTGAGCCACTGTGCCCGGCCATAAGCAACTCTTATCCACACGTGTTCCACAGACATTTCATTTCTGAATCCTCATTTCTTTTCTGAATCCTGAAGGCATCACGTTAAATTTCACATACACTGCTTAAGTCACACATATTTTGACTGAGGGTGGAGAGGTAAAGAATGTAATATTAATATATTTTCTAGCACTTTGCATGTATTATCTCTTTTAGTCCTAACAGCAACCTCAAGAAGTTAATCTTTATTTGACAGATGGATGAATATAAGCTCAGAAAGAATTTCCACAAAGACTTAGGACCACTAAATGAGCAGAGCAGGATGAACTGAGTTCTTTCAGATTCGAAAATCCACAATGTTTTAAAAAGGCACATTTCACAAGTGGTCCATCCTAAATGACAGTTCCAAGGCCCAGGTATCATTTTGCTATTAAATTCCTTGAAATAATCACAGAGATTTCAAATATCAAGTATTTTTCAAATTCTTTAAAAATAGAGGTAGATACAGTATTTGAGTAGAGATAAAAATAATAATTATAAGGGGCTCTTATTTGGTGTTTCTGTGTGTCCGGCAACGTTCTAAGTGCTCATTGGACATTAACTCATTTGATTATCACAGCAATTCTGAGGCTCTGAGGGAAGTAATACAGTTATTCTCATTTTAGAGATAGGGAAATTGAGCACAGAGAGGGTGAGCAGTTTTCCCAAGATCACACAGTAAGTGGCAGAGCTGGGTTTCACATAGAGGCAGTCTGCCTCTGAGACCCTGCTTTAACCACTCTGCTGTGCCGTCTGTCCTAGTCTTCCCCAACCTGAAGACCACATGAGTCAAACAATTTTTAGTAAAACTGTTATAAGATGAAACACAAAAGATGGATACATTGAAATTTATCTGAAAACACATGCTTTTTTTAGCATGGAAAATAAAATACGGTAACAGATAGCTGGTGTTTTAGAACTCTAAACTTGCTGCAATAATCCTTGATCTCAATGGAAACCAAGCCAATCGACATAAAAAATTTAAAATTTCTTTTCTTTTCAAAAAAAAAAAAAAAAAAGAAAAAATCATTCACTCCTTGCAGTCAATTGAACTAATTCCTTCCCTGTCCCAGGGGGCTGTACCAACTGGAAAAGCCTTTGACCAAACTGACACCAATACCATAGCTTTTGGTAGGAGAGGCACAGACTTGCAAAGCTAGCGGGTTTTCTTACTTCATAATTGAGGAAACTGAAGCTCAGAAAGGCCAAAATTCCATTGTTGGAATTAGACTTAGAACTGTCAGTTCTACTCATATCTACAGTTAAACAATCCACTTCAGCACAGAGATTCATTAACTTCAGTCTGCTTTAATCACAGAGATGGAAAGAAATTAAAACAAAGCAAGAACAGTAACAACAACAACAACAACAACAAAAGCAACATCAAGGACATTTCAAGAAAGCAAGTGTCTGCACACCTGCTGCAGCGGGTCACATATAGCCACAGATCTAGCCCTCGTAATACATCCCATCCATCAGCAGGTCCCTTTGGCTCTATTTTAAATTTGCCCTGAATCTTAGTCCAAGCCATGACCGTTTCCTGAAAGTCTCTTAAGTGGTCTCCTTTGTTCATCTTAGATCTCCTTCCATCCGCTGTCTGCATAGCAGGCAGAGTGACACTTCCAGAACATAACCCAGATCACATCATTCCTTAGCACGGGATCCCTCTGATATCTTCTATTTTCTTAGAGCAAAATCTGCATTGATATTCTTGCTTCCAGCTGCCTTCCCAATCTTATCTCATACCCCTCTCCCCTTGCCCACTGTTCTCTGTCCGTACTGCATCGATGCTGTTCCTGGAATGCTCCAAACATGCTCCCACCTCAGACTTTTGCACCTCCTCGTCTTCGTTGACATGGTCCTTTCCCAGAGAGCACCCTCACTTCAATCAGTTCTTTGCTTAAATGTTATTATATTAGACTGTCCTTCCCTGAGTACACTATAGAAGCCATCTTATTCATGCTCTACCCTTTGTAATCAGTTTCCTTCGTGCCAGTTATGGTCCCACAACATTGTATGTGTATATGTGTGTGTACAAGTGTGTGTATATATACACCTGTGTGTGTATCTATGTGTGTGTACATATATAGGTGTATATATATCTATGTGTGTATATATCTCTACGTATGTATATACACATGTATATTTATGTGCATGTGTCTGTGTGTATTTATGAATGTGTGTATCTATGTGTATGCATATCTATGTGTGTGTAACTGTGTGTGTCTACGTATGTATATATGTGTCTATATCTATGTGTGAATATACGCGTGTGTATATATGTGTATCTCTCTGTGTTGACGTGTGTATTTGTGTGTCTATTTGTGTATGTGTATTTGATTTTCCTAACAGAAACATAATCTCAAAGGGAGCTGTAGCTGTGTTTACTTCACCATTGTCTCCCTTGTGTCTAGAATGCAGTAGGTGTTTAATAAATATGTGTTGAATGAGGAATAAATAATTTATGATAAGAGCAGAAATCTGAAACACAAAGTTAAATTGTCTCCCATGTGTTATAAAAAAGAATGTAAAGAATTATATGCTGCACTTTATAATGATTTTTTAATTTAAAATACATTAAAGGTATTCTAGTATTTCATACTTAGATACTGTAAAAATATTTGCAGTTCAATGTGATTTACCGCCTTGAATGAATTCATGAACAGGTAACATTTTACTGTTAGGTGGCAACTATGTTGATTTTTTTTTTTTTTTTTTTGCGGGTTAAATTTGTATTTATAAGATTTAAAAATTATCTGTGCATAGTAAACTATATGATGCTTATTAGGTTTATACAATCTCTTAGCAAAAAAAATGAGTAATAGGTAATTTTTAGTGAAACGTGCTATTTCTAGGCAGTAATCTAAACCTTTTACCCACCCTATGCCATTTGATCTTCAAGAAGCCTGTGTGGTAGGTAGGAACTGTCATTACCTTCAACATATAAATGAGGAAGTGAAGACACAGAGAGTTAAAACATCCTAATTGAGGTCACACAACTAATCAACAGTGGCCAGAATACAAAAAGGCAATTTGTCCATTCTTCTATTCAGTCATCCATTTTTTAATTAAAAAAACACCTTCTGTGTACTTACAATCTACCAGGAACTGAGTTATGTAATAAGGATGCAAAACAGTGACGTAATCTCTACAGTCATGATGATCCCGGCATAGGACAGAGGAGTGGACCAGATGTCAGGCTGCCCAAGAGACCAGCTCCACCTGGGGAGACAGAAACCAGGCAAGGAGTCAGTTACTTCTCCCACTTTGAATTCCTGTTTTTAATGGTGGAGTCATTAAGCATCATAGAATGATCCAACGTCTCTGTTTTCCCTCCCTAGAGTCTTCAACTGAAGTCATAAAAGAAAGGGACTATTTCAGTACCAAGTTACCTAAGTGTTAATGTTTGGTTCTGTGGGTGGCCTTGAATTTGTAACTTTGCAGCGTGCCACTCTTGCTTCATTTCATCCAGGTTTTTCTTGACATCTGAAGAGGCAGTATCTCTAGGGAGTATATTTTTGTATTTCTCCATATGTTGCTTTTTGTCTCCTCACATATATTGCCAATAAGACTTGTGAGTTCCACCACAGGCCAGCTCTGCAACTTATGTTTAGTGTTGGCCTGGAAAGAAATATTATTATTTTCATTGGTTCATGTCTTTTCCTCTATTGTAGAAATGATCTTTTCCTGCATTTTCCCTCAACAGATTGAGGCATTTTCTTCCATCTTATTTGATCTGTATTTTGTACATTGCTCACAGGTTTTTCTCATTCAGGATCGTGTTTGCTTCTACCCTTTATCAAAAATCTCTTTAACAAAGTGCCTGCCTCCCATATTAACCCTGTAGCTCTTCCAGTGATTACGTTTCCTGATACTTGTCATTTTTCCTTTCCTGTAGATTAAGGTAATTTTTTTGCATATCTGGTTCTTTGCCACAGTCCTCTCCTTGAAATCTAGGCTACATTGACCTTGGTTTCCTCCAGAACATGGCTGCCACATAATACTGAAACCAGAGATGCACTGATGCTGAGGAACTTTCTTGTTTCTCTCTCTTTCTCTTAGGTAGTCACTTTGCAGTCATATTCAGGTATGCCCATCGAGCATATTTACTCATCTAATGTTTCCCGTATTTATAGAACAAATGGCAACAGGGACTATAAGATAGCAAAATGCAGCATCTCTTAAATTCCTTACAACCAAATGGGGAGCGAGGGTGGTGGGGATGAGCATACTTGATTTTAAAAAAGATTTTTTAAAAATTGTAGTAAAATACATGTAACACAAAATTTACCATGTTAACCATTAGGTGTAAAATTCAGTGGCATTAAGAATATTCACAATGATATATATCTTTCCCTAGAATATTTTTCATCTTGTAAAACTGAAACTCTTTACCCATTAAACAATACCTCTGCATTTTCCCTCTTCCCAGTTCTCAGCAACCAGCATTCTATTTTTGGAGTCCACAAATTCCACTACTCTATGTTCCTCATGTAAATGGTATCGTATAGTATTTGTCATTTTGTGACTGGCTTATTTCACTTGGCATAATGTCCTCAAGGCTCATCTATGTTGTTGAATGTATTAGAATTTCCTTCCTGGACAGGTGCAGTGTTTCACACCTGTAATCCCAGCACTTCGGGAGGCTGAAGCAAGAGGATCACTTGAGCCCAGGAGTTAGTTCAAGGCTGCAGTGAGCTATGATCGCACCACTGCACTCCACCCTGGGAAAAAGAGCAAGACTAAAAAAAAAAAAAAAAAAATTCCTTCCTTTTTAAGACTGAATGATATTCTGTTGTATGTACATATTACATTTTATTTATCTCTTCATCCATCCATGGACAGTTCGGTTGTTTCCGTCTTTTGGCTATTGTAAATAATGCTGCTATGAACGTGAGTATCTGTTCACATCATGAGTAATTCTTTTTTTTTTTTGAGAAGGCATCTTGCTCTGTCTCCCAGGCTGGAGTGCAGTGGCGCGATCCCAGCTCACTGCAGGCTCTGCCTCCCGGGTTCACGCCATTCTCCTGCCTCAGCCTCCCGAGTAGCTGGGACTACAGGCGCCCGCCACCTTGCCCGGCTAATTTTTTGTATTTTTAGTAGAGACAGGGTTTCACTACGTTAGCCAGGATGGTCTCGATCTCCTGACCTCGTGATCCACCCGCCTCGGCCTCCCAAAGTGCTGGAATTACAGGCTTGAGTCACCGCGCTCGGCCCACATCGTCAGTAATTCTAAAACTCAAAGTCACAGAACGACAATAACATACATATACCACGAGAACTTACAGCTGTATGTAAGTGCCGAGTGTACTGTGGGAATCACTGAAACCAAGTGAGAACTTTATAGAAGATGGAATTATTGAGCAGCACTTTCAAGGTACCAAGAGATAAGATTTGAAGGCAAAGAGAGAGGGAGGGCACTTGGCATATTCGTATTGTGCATATAATAATGATAAAAGTTGAGAAACAAATGATGTAGAGGGTGGAGCAGGGGTGGGGTGTTCTTTAGGCTAGAATAGATAGTGCTGGCCTGAATAGATGAGAAGAATGCTAGTGAATTGATATAAAATATTAATGACCATGATTTTAAAGTTTTCACAGAGCAATCACTACAATGAAGCAATTGTGAATTTCTCAGAATTAAAAAGGCATCCACTGGACTGTAGGTCCCGTAAGGGTAGGCCTGAAGCAATTTGCTTTGCCCACCCCTGTAACCCAGTGCCGATTACAGCGTGTGCACTGGCAGGTGCTCAGTAAATGTATGTTAAATACATGAATGAATGCATGAACTGCCAAGGATGATTGCCACTGATGAAGATGGGCTAAAGTTGAGAAGACTGAAGTTGCAGGTTTTATTTGAAGGAATCAGGTCTCATTGGAATAGCTGAAAGAAATAACAAAGGTATGGGATCTGAAATACTTTAAGGAGGAAGAATCTTTCAGGCAAAGCCACTAGATCTCCGTGGTTAGGATTTTGCTTATAACTATCGTCAATATCTGTGTTAGTTTGTCCTATGTTACTATAACTTTTTATAACTGGTGAGTATTTTAATAGATGTTAATTGTTTTCCTCTCTACCCTAGATGTGTTCTTAATAGCTAATTCTGTTTTACAAGGCTCACTTTTGGTCGGTATTTTCTTGTTAAGATAATCATACTTCTAAGGATACAGGGAACACAAAGATGATTTTAATTTATAGATACGTACATTGTTTTAGACTGCTTTTCCCCTTACAGGGAAAAGAATCAATATATTCATTAATTATCTTCTGCTTATCGGTAGATAAGAGGTTTTTATCATTTTCACCTAACTTTGTGATTATATGCCAGCAATAAATGAAATTCCATTGGCATTGTACAAGTATGGAACATGGGGGCTGGATTGTCTTATACATTAAGCAAGGGAAGAAGTCTACATTTGCACGTTGAAACACCTCGATTGAAGGCACTAAGTCCACCTTCTGTAATCTTTGGTCCTAAATGGAAAAGGATCCATGTATTTGCTGACTGTTGTTCTCTGCCGTGGCTCACACCATGGCATCTTTGGTGGTAAAATTGTAAAGCTTCTCTATGCTACATTCAAGATATAAAACAAGTGGCTATATTTTAGAGGAGAGAACAAAGATGTGTGATACGATGGCATGAGGAGCTGGAGTGAAATGTGGCCTCGCCAACGAGACAGAGGGCACCGCCGGCAGCCTGGCATTCTGTGCCCGGCAGCAGATGGTCACGCACATGCTCCCGAGTCCCAGCCACAGGCACACGGGGAACCTTGCAGGCTCCTTTCAACAGTAATTATTCGAGAGCTGTTTTCTTTAGGTGTTTGGGAAAGGTCAGCGTCTGATCTAATTCCGCCCACAGTTACGCAGTTATAGTTTCCTTGACTGAATTTGTCACTGTTTTAGCATCATCTGACATTCTATCTGCTTGCCAGTTTTCTTGTTAATTCCTTTTGGAAAACTATTTTTTCCCCAAGTTTGTCATTTTACTTAAAAAAGACACCACAAAAGGGTCTTCTGTGCTGTCGAGTTGTTCGCTTTATTTGGTCTTTCCTATTGGAAAAATCTCACATAAACCACTTCCTGATGAGAAAAAGCATTGATTTAATTCTTAGCCTATGTTTATAATTACTTCTGAAAGATGACTTCAGTGCATTAATAAGTGATTAAATAAAAAATATTTTAAAGAATTGATGATAATATATCCTTCTCTCAATACTGAGTTGCGGCTGAGAGGGCGGGGATCAGGGATGAAGGCATTATGGTCCCAATCCTGAATGAAGAAAATGTACAGGAAACAAGCAGAAGCCTGTCCGGGCGCCAGGCATCTCACAGGTGGCCTCCCTGGACCAAGGCTGGGGGAATTGATCATAATTGTCTTGTCAACTGTCTTGGACATATTAGATACCATCCTGCTCAAGGCACCAGGCTTGACTAGATGGTACCTGGAGGTCTCTTCTCTATGATTCTATCAGGCTATTGACTTTTATATTCCTAGTTGAATATGATTACGTCATTGACTCTGAGCTAAGTTTCCCAAGGGATATTACCTTATCTGCCTCTCTCATTGAGCTTTCTTGATGACCAGCTAAGACGGTGTAGGAAATAGTAATTTAAAGTTTATAAAATGCTGCACAAATGTTAGAGCTTATTAGGTTATGTGCAAGGATAAATCACTCACTTTGACATACATCTGTGATAAACTGTCTACCATCGGTTTGTAAAATTTCAGCCTTGAACTCTTGAGTACCTGGAGGACAATTATTTCTGATATTATCATCTTCCTGCCTTTCTTTGAAGACCAGGGTTTTAGTCTATTTCTTTGCCATTTTGTAACTGTGGGGAAATTACAACTGCTGGATTTGGGTCTCCACACATATCTTTTCTGTTTCCTCCTGTAACATTGTTACTCTAAGAACCTATATTACTTGGGTAATGATGCAACGTTGCAAATTGCCTAAGCTCCACAAAGGCACAATTTAATGAAAAACCCCTTTCCACGTCTCATTATTCAGCAATGATGTTAGTGTCCATAATACAAACTTAACTTTTATTAATTATATTCTTTGCCTTGCATGTTAGGGTCAACATGGGGTTAAATAAAAGGAACCTCTGTGCTTACTGGGGTTATGATAATTTATTTAAATATAAGCAGAAACTTACCTTCCTGGATTGAGATCTGGGTCTCAGTCTAAATTTTTAACTTGGTATCTGTAATTTTTCAAGTTGTAGACGTTATTTGAAGTAGTATTGATTTGGTTTATGTAGAATAAGGATTCTTCAATATGCTCACATTTCATGCTAGATAAATCATCATAATCACTGCACATCCACCTTTGGATGCTCTGGTTAAACAAATAACACAATCCCTAGAAAGTAGAAAAGCTCTCTTGCAATTTGGAGTACTCGATTTAGCTATCTTTAAGTTATTTCTCCATCCTTGTTTTAGAAACACAACCCAAGTTATAAGACACGCCAGGGATCTCAGCGTCACAACCAAGTTATGGGTACCATTTGTTGGTTACAAAAGGGCAAGTGTTGCTCATTACTATTTAATTGTGTTGGTTGTGGGGCCATACTTTTCAAAAGATATTATCATTTAGTGGATTAGATTTCTATCCAGAAATATTTCTGTTAATGCTCATCTATTAGCGTCTGTATTAGTCTGTTCTCACACTGCTATAAAGAAATACTCGAGACTGGGTAATTTATAAAGGAAAGAGGTTTAATTGACTTACAGTTCCGCATTGTTGGGGAGGCCTCAGGAAACTTACAATCGCGGTGGAAGGCAAAGGAGAAGCAGGCACCTTCCTCACGGGAAGTGAGTGCAGGCAGGGGAAATGCCAGACAGTTATTAAACCATCAGATTTTGTGAGACTCACTCACTATCATGAGGACGGCATGGGGGAAATTGACCCCATGATCTGATTACCTCCACCTGGTCCTGCCCTTGACATGTGGGGATTATGAGGATTACAGTTCAAGATGAGATCTGGGTAGGGACGCAGCCGAACCATATCAGTTTCCAAGTGTTCCAAGTACAGTTTTAGAAAACTGTATTCTGATTGTGGAATTTAGAAATTCTGTTCCAGCTAAATTTAAACTTCAATAAAGTAGTTTCCAATGTGACCACTTTCTATCCCAAAAGGAATTGTGTGTTGATGTGCATGGTGAAGCTTCATTTCTCATCCTAGTGCCGGGGAGACTGGTGCCCCTGGGGCCCCTGCCACTTGGTTCCTACTTCCCAGCCTGCGCTGAGTGGTGTATGTCCTGCTGGAAAGTGGGAGCAATCAGAATGTGCATCAGAGAATTTCTGGGAATATCCTGATAATGGATGTGTGACTAGAGAGTCACTTAAAGACCAGCAATGATGTCAACGTAAAGAAAGCAAAGTGGCTTTGCCCTGCCTTCTAGGACACAGCTCACATCTACCCCTTATGCTGAAGTACGTTAACTGAGGCACAAATTACAAATGCCATTTTTATGTCAGATAAAACAGAGATTAATGTGTATATGGTTCATTAGAGACTCAACAGCTTCATTGAAAGTGTTGGTCAGCTTTACCTTGGATGTTGGAAACACCATAGAGTTAACAGGCCTTTTGCATTTTAAAAAACAACCATACCACAAATACTTTCTTCTAGCTTTGGGATGGCCACTGAACCCATGAAGTCAGAACATGTAGTTCTTTTTGCTGCGGGTGGCACATCACAAGAGGATAATAAACCCACATACATCATGCAAGATTATACCTTTCCTAGTTTGCCCTCTGCTTGTCAGTGTAAGAGAAAGATAAGCAAGGAGAGAAAAAAAAGAAATCTCACTCAATGCCCATATTGTGAAATCCCTAGTGAACTAACATTTTTTAAAATTTATTTTTTATTGATACATAATAGATGTGCAATTTGGGGCATATATGTGATAATCTGATATATTCATATGATGGTTATTCTCTGGATAGTACTAATAAAATTATTTCAAGAAATGCATAGTTTTTTCTGGAATGTAGAACAGCAAGGGCACAACTTTTGCTTGCTTGTTTTGTTGTCTTGAAGACCAACATGGCATCTTCCTGTTGCAGGGACTCACAAACCAATACCCCAAAATATGGCACTTGGTATACACTGTACCGAAAAAAAAATCTCAAAGTCTCTCTAATCACCTTTCTCCCCCCATCAACACCTCTCCCAAAGCATAGGATGAGACTGTTCTCTGAACTTCCCTTATTTGCCTAAAATCTGGACCTACCATAGAAGAAGACAATAACCTCTGGTCCTTTTTCCAAGTTTTCATCAACTGAACACATCTCACAGGAGGGAAGACTAACATATCTGGATAGACTTTTTGTTACAAATCATCATCTTCTCTGTGGCCCCAACAGACTTTGCCCCAGACCACTGTATGTTCCTCAAGTCCATTAAATTCCCCTAAAAATCATTTACTATCCGCCTAGAATCACCCACACTTCCTACCTCCCTTTCCCTAAGAAGTAGCATATATAAGCATATGTGTTCCATTGGGATACTGGGTAATTGTTCTGTGATTCTCCCTGTGTGCACAGTAGTTATAAATGTATAAAGGCTTTTCTCCCATTAATGTGCCTTATTGTGAGCTGATATTTCAGCAAGCCTTTTGAGGGTAAAGGAGAAGTGGTCTACAGTTGTTTTGGGCTTGAGGGTTCAGAAATGGGTAGTGTGAATTACCCTGGAGCTCTCACCGACATGGTAAACACAGAGTGTGACCTCACCCACCTTCTCACTGCCCAGTGAGCACAGGTTCGGCCAGTAGTCTCCAGGCATCCGGTTGGACAGGTTGTGTCTAGAAATCATGGTCAGCGAATAAAGCCATGAGTGGGGCAATGCTGTGGGGAGGGAAGTACGGAATTCTATAGCAATCACATCGCCTCTTCTTCCATGTAAACCAGAAGATGACTGGCAGGGAGAAAAGCTCCTAGACACCTCTCATCTGCTCTGTGCCTCAAGCCTCACTACAAATAACACATTCACAAAAAGATCTCATTTTGATTTAGCGAGTCTGCATATGTCTAAGCTCATGGTGATTGAGCCTTACTGATATTTTTACCATACGAGCTTCTTCAATGAACATTTCAACACAGAAAATACTGCTCATAGCCATCTCATGTTATTACCTGATCTTTCCATTAATCTTTCCTATAGGCTTTTATATATTTATTGAACTTTTGGATCAAATTTCCCTGATTGCTTAAATATGTATGTATCTCAATGAACTATTTTGCTCAACGTAGGCAGTAATAGAAGACTGAGGTCATATACAGGCTGAGCTAGAAGTGACCGTGGACTCACTTTTATTCTTCTGAAGGAGCAACAGGACCCAAAATGATACCTGATCGGAAGAAATAGTGGAAACTTCGGAATGTGTAAAGTGTTGATCCAAGCCCTTCATGTGCATGAATGAATTTCTGCCTGCCTGACCAGATATCTCCTGCAGGGGGACCTAAGGGACCCATCTGTGACTGTGGGGTCTGTGCCCACTAGCCTCGTTTATTTGTGGTGACATCGACTGGAAGGAGAGCAGGTTAGGGCTGCAACAAGGTAGAGCTTCTAAGGAGCACACATCTATCTGCTTGGCCAGGGACTCCAGTCAGGTAGTCGCCGGCTGAGTGGCAGGAAGTTGAGAGGATGACTGGCTGATGTTAAACAAAGTTTATGGGAGGCCATTGTTTTAGACTGAGCTCCTGCACTAGGCCCCAGCAGATCAGGCCAAACCAGAGCGGAGCCACTTATGTTCAGTATTACATAATCAAACTGAACTTGGAAATGGGTCAGTCTTCCACACAACAGGAGCTTCAGAGCAACCAATCGAAAGGAGCCCAGTTTACCCGAGTGTGCATCCTAAGGAAGTCCGTTTAGCTTTAACCCTGTTAGGAGAGTAATTCTGAAACGACCAGTCTGCTTTGTGTTCCCTGTTTCTGCCTTCTTCAGCCCTTTCCTGCCCACAAAGCCAACTCCCTCTGCTCAGCTCAGCAGAACATCCATTCTATTTCATAGCATGAGGTGTTGCCTAATTCTAGAATTGCAAATAAAAGCCAATTAGGGCTTGAAATTAAACTTGTCATAATTTTGTCTCTGGACACAGGGAAGCAGGCATCAATAGCACAGGCCATGCTCTCTAGAGCACAAAGAACTCCAGTCCTGAGAGGCTGGCCCTGTGTGAGAAGCAGGGCTACTACAGTGCTCTTAGCCCATGGGCCACACTGAGAGCAGGACTCCAAGATGAGGCAGACGCATGCACGTGCTTTAAAGACTGGACACCAATGAGCTTCCAGGGAGTGGGAGAAGCTCAGAAAGGGTAAGAGCAAATGTCACTGCGCCCCTATGATGTATATTATGGACCGAATTGTGTTTTTTAAAATTCATGGTTTGAAGACATAATCCCTCATGTGACCAAATTTGGAGACAGGGCCTAGGGAGATAATTCAAGTTAAATGAAATCCCAAGGTTGGGGTCCTAATCCAGTAGGATGGGTGTTTTTGTAAAAGAAGGAAGGTAAATCAGAGTTCTCTTTTCGTGGGTACAGAGAGAAAAATTCATGAAGACCCAGTGATAAGGCGGCCTTCTACAATCCAGGAAGAGCGCCCTCACCAGAAATCAACTCTGCCTGCACCTTGATGTTGGATTTCCAGCTTCCAGAGCTGTGAGATAGAAATGTCCGTTGTTGAAGCCACGCAGGATGTAGTATTTTGTTGTGACAGCCCAAACAGATCAAGAAAATGTGCCAAACACCAGGCATACTATTAGCTCATCTAATTCTCAAAGCCTGTAAGGCAGGCTTTACTATCGCCATTTCATAGATGTAGAAACAGGCTCAGGAAAGGAAAGTCATTTCTCTAAAGTTGTGTGGACAGTAAGTGGCTCCTGACATTTGAACACGAGATGGGCTGAGAGGATGAGAGGGGGGTGGACAGTAACATTGTAGCTCCTTAATGGGACTCAGTCACAGAAAGTCTGAGCTTAGAGATCTGTGCAAGTGTGTGTGTGTGTGTGTGTGTGTGTGTAGAGGGTGCACTGTGAGTTTTCGAGGGAGGAGATGGGGGTCTTGCACGTGTGTCCTTGTGCATTTTGGGTGGACGAACTAGGTGAGAACAGGTGGGTGTGGGTCGAGGCTAAAGGCAGAGGAAGCCAAAGACAGTGCCTCCAGTAGCCCGTGGGAAGCTTCCTCATGCCTTTGAGATGTTGCAGAAGGTCCCAGAGATTCAGGGAAGCTCTGGCCCATGGTGATCTCAGTGGTACTGGGTTCTGTCTTAACGATTTGGGCAGTTCTGGGGGTGACACAATTAGGGAATACGACTCACATCAAACTGACCATGAAATACCAGTTGAGAAAGGAAAAGTAAGAAGAGAAAGATAGTTTTGCAAATGACTCAAAGTTACGTAGATGGAAGGAAGAGCTAGCCTGGATTTAAACAGATCTTCATGGTTTCACAGGGAGCTTCAAAATTACTCTCTTAGTCTCCAGAGCTCCAGGACAGCCTCAGAGCCTTCAGGGTCTGGTCTTGCTTTCCCCACAGGGCTATGGTATAAGAGGTGGATATGCCTGTCTCTGTGGAGAGAAGACAGGCATAGTAAACCCTTAGGGGGCACTGTCTGTGTCCAAATATGGTGCAAAGCTTTTGGCATACATTTGCTCACAGCGCCTCACATGTGCTAATATCATCCCTAGTTTATTGATAAAGACTGAGGCGGCTGGTGTGGTGGTTCACACCTGTAATCCCAGCACTTTGGGAGGCCAAGGTGGGCGAGGTCAGGAGTTGGAGACCAGCCTGGTCAACATGGTGAAACTCCGTCTCTACTAAAAATATAAAAAATTAGCTGGGCGTAATGGTGGGCACGTGTAATCCCAGCTACTCAGGAGGCTGAGGCAGGAGAATTGCTTGAACCCAGGAGGCAGAGGTTGCAGTGAACTGAGATTGCGCCACTGCACTCCAGCCTGGCGACAGAGCAACACTCCCTCTCCAAAAAAAAAAAAAAAAAAAAAAAAAAAAAAAAAAAGAAAAGAAAAGACTGAGGCACAGAGAGGCTGGATATTATTTCTACAGTCACACAGGCAGAATAGGACTTAGGCAGTCTTTGAGCCTAGGCAGTCTACTAGATTATGCTGCCTAGTGGCTTTCTGAGGAAATCCACCTTGCTTGGTATTTCCTGGACCAGGAGAAGGGCAAGCAGGCCTGGGGAGCAACATTCTGAGCTTGTTACCTGGAGGTCTGGGATTGATTCCTTCTTGTGCCTGTGCCTCAGTTTGCCTGGCTTTAAACAGTGTCATGCGATATAGATCTTGCATATAGATGCTCTGTGAGGATTACTCAGGGAATGCTCAGAAGTTATTAATAAAGCCCCTCAGCAAAACAGGATTACGTAGATTTAAAAAAAGAAACAAAAAAAAGAAGCAACACCAGTGGTGTAGTAAAGCAAGACTGTATTAGGAAAGACCATGTCTTTGAAGCAAGGCAAACACATTCCCGTGGCTTGAATCAGCCTCATGGGAAGGGCAGCAGCAGCCGTCAATCACGAAGCACCGCCTTCTCTGCATTCTGGACGCTTCTCTGCAGCTCAGAAGCTCTGCCAGCTATTAGGCCACCTAGATGGCAGCAAACTGGTGGGTGGGTGAATCCTCTGGATATGTGACAATTGAGAGGAGGGTGTGAGAGCAATAAGCTGGCATGGAAGTCTGTTCTTTTTATTCCCCCCCACCGCAGAATGAGAAAGTTTTAGCAAAAGAAAAAAAAAAAAAAAAGAAAAAAAAAAAAGGAGAAACCAGACCGAAATGTATTGATATATGATGAACTACACTGACCCAGAAATCCTATCTGATTTGTCATTGAGATAAAAGCTCCACATCGATTTTGCTGAAGTGCTGTCATGGCGCATCATTCATCTGGAGAAGAGTTAATTAAGAGTGCAATTTAAAGATGCATAAAACCTGGACCTAAGCTGTAGCCTCAGACCCAGGCACCTTGTGCTCCAAGATCAAATACAGGTCCCAAGACGAGAACGCCTTCGTCCCCCTCCCAAAGTCAATTTACCTCTGTTCAATGTTCAGATATCATTTTCTGCATTTGACTTGGTTACCTGTAGGCTGAATTAGACCTACCCTGTGGTAAATGTGCTGGCATTTTCTTCATGCTTTGGTCTATAAGCTTATTGTTTTCAAATTTTCAAATTACGTTTTTGCAAGATATAAGCTTTCAGAACCACTGTACTATATGCTTTGTTTAAATTACTATGACTCCCAAAACAAGCATAACATCATTCAAACGAAAATAGGGGTTTACACATTGCTTATGAAATCAGAGAAAAAGGCAGGAGGGGCCTTTAAAAGTTTTAGACAAGCCTTTTAATTTTACAAATAACAAAACTTGATTAAAATGCAAGAGAAAACTCTGCAAGACAAAGGGATGAGAGTTTAAATGCCCAGATTAAAGTCACACATTTCCTCTAGTGGGTGAGTCATGAGAATGGGTACATTCTCATGTGTCCTGACAGTACAGAGGAAAGCATAGATAAATCAGCACAGCTACTTTCAATTTTATTGATGAATCCCTCTCAACCGGCTTCAGTCTTAAAATTTACTTTGTCTCTACCATCCAATAACATGACACAGTGCTAAACTGCATCAAAAAAGATCAATGGGTACTTTGCCAGAGAAAAGAAAAAGAAAAGCAAACAGCGGGCTAGGCATGGTGGCTCACACCTGTAATTCCCGCACTTTGGGAGGCCGAGGCAGGTGAATCACTTGCAGTCAGGAGTTCCAGACCAGCTTGGCCAACATGATGAAACCCCGTCTCTCCTAAAAATTTAAAAATTAGCCAGGTGTGGTGGCGCGTGCCTGTAATCCCAGCTACGTGGCTGAGGCAGGAGAATCGCTTGAAGGGAGGCAAGAGGTTGCAGTGAGCCGAGATTGCATCACTGCCCTCTAGCCTGGGCGACAGAGCGAGACTCTGTCTCAAAAAAGAAAATAAATAAATAAAGAAATAGAAAAGAAAAGCAAACGGCAGAGTAACAGGAAAAATCACTGACCTGACCATGAGTCACGCTCAGCAACCACTTGCTGGGCTGAAACACAAGATATCATTTATAGGACTTCTGTGTGTGGACCATCTTTCTCACTAGTGCATAGTCACTAATCACTTGTCTCAACTCAGGGAAGACTTAATCAGCATTAAAGGCAATCTCATTGGCATCTAGAATGATAAAGGTGCAGGCAGGTACGCATGACTGTTTCCGCAGAAGAAAGAAAATAGGTGCATTTCCTCCCGCGGTGAGGGCTGGGAGGCACAGAGAGCTCTGGACGTCTCTGAACTGCATATCATATTCATCTCCAGCCCCAGGCAGCTTTGATGTGACACATGACCATTTCTCTTATGTGTGACTAAGAGTAAAAGCAGCCAACACTGTAAGGAGAGGAGGCTGGATTTGCTGAGAAATGCACCAAACACACTCTACGGTGCCCTTCTCAAAAATCAAACATCTCCCACCAGCAAGACCTAGGTAATGCACATGAATTGAAAATATTGAGAGAGAGAAACAAAGAGACAGAGAACCCACACTAAACTTCTCACTTTAAAATTAACAATTTGATTTCTCGTCCAGGGAAAATTATTATAATCCCTCATTTAAATTTAGGCTTAAATAGCCCAAAATTCCTAAATTGGCCTTCTGAGATTGTTGCTGCATTAGTTTTTTTTTTTTTTTTTTTTTTCCTTAAAGCGAGTAGTGACTTTCACAGGATTATTGTGACATCTGGGTGCGAATAAAAGGAAAGGGCTTCATCCGTAGGAAGGCAGTCTACAACTGTGAGTTTCATGGTGGCTGTGACTTCACTTTCTTGGGACTTCCTGAAGTCTTCCTCTCTATTTTGGACAAGATTAGGGGAACAGAAGATATATATTCGCTGATGCAGCCAGGAAAGATGAATATTTGCAAAACTTAATAGTATAAAGAAAGAAGTGTTTTTGGTCAAAGAAGTGTTAGAAATGCCACTTAGCCATTAGTCTAACGACTTATGGACTTAGCCAGTTAGTCTAAATTATTTTTTTCTCTCTTTAAGTTTTATTTCTTAGAACCATTAATATACTGACTTGTATCTATGAATCTCTGAAAAGAGAATACAGTAAGTACCTTTTACTAAATTTATTTATTTATTTTTTGAGACAGAGTCTCACTCTGCTGCCCAGGCTGGAGTGCAGTGGTGCGATCTCGGCTCACTGCAACCTCTGCCTCCTGGGTTCAAGCAATTCTCCTGCCTCAGCCTTCCAATTAGCTGGGATTACAGGCACCTGCCACCACGTCTGGCTAATTTTTGTATTTTTAGTAGAGATGAGGTTTCACCATATTGACCAGGTTGCTCTGAAACTCCTGATCTTGTGATCCGCCCGCCTTGGCCTCCCAAAGTGCTTGGATTACAGGCATGAGCCACTGCGCCCAGCCACTAAATGTATTTTTTAAACTAAGTTTCATGGAACCAGCTTTCTACAAGAGACCCTCCAGGAAATGGCTCGGTAATGCAAAGGGTGCATATTTTGCAGGGAGAGGCGCTGGGGAGCAGACTCTGACTTTGCTATTTCCCACCTATGTGGCCCTGGACAATGAACCCCTCTGAGCCTTGTGCATCATCTCTAGATTAAAATGCTCTGTACTTTCAGGTTGTTGGATTGGAAATTGAGTCATGTGCTTGGCACAGTGTTGCCACAGGTAGACATCCAACCCATGGTGTTTCATTTTGCATGATAAATGGATGGTTTGCTCATTCGAAGCATCCGTTTGAAAATAGCCGGGCGTGGTGGCTCATGCATGTCATCCCAGCACTTTGGGAGGCTGAGGCGGGCGAATCATGAGGTCAGGAGACTGAGACCATCCTGGCTAACAGGGTGAAACCCCGTCTCTATTAAAAATACAAAAAATTAGCTGGGTGTGGTAGTGGGTGCCTGTAGTCCCTGCTACTCGGGAGGCTGAGGCGGGAGAATGGCGTGAACCCAGGAGGTGGAGCTTGCAGTAAGCTGAGATGGCGCCACTGCACTCCAGCCTGGGTGACAGAGCGACACTCCATCTCGGAAAAAAAAAAAAAAAAAGCATATGTTTGAAAGTAGATTTTTTGTTTTGCCACTGTAGAAAACCACAATTAGTTGCTAGCTAAGTCAGCCTTACACAGACCTTTATATAAAATCACCTTAAATAAAATCTTTGAAAATTAAGCCATCCAACTTTGTATTTAATCATACGAAACCCCTCTAATCTCCTTTATCTCTCATTTTACGTAACACCTTGAGTTGTTCTACTCAGTAGATAGGGTTCTCTTTCTTACCTAAAGGCATTTACCTAATGTCACCATTGCTCAAATTATGTTAGGTGCCTTACTCAGCACACAGTAAATCCTATATAAAAATGATTAAATTGGCCAGCCACAGTGATTCATGCCTGTAATCCTATTACTTTGGGAGTCCGAGGCCAGAGGATCGCTTGAGCCTCAGAGTATGAGACAAGCCTGGGCAACATGGCAAAACCCCATCTCTACAAAAAATACAAAAATTAGCTGGGCATGGTGGCACACACCTGTGGTCCCAGCTACTCAGGAGACTGAGGTGGGAGAATCGCTGGAGCCCAGGAGGAGGAGGGTGTAATGAGCTGAGATGGCACAGCTGTATTCCAGCCTGGGTGACAAAGGGAGAGCCTATCTCAAAACACAAAAAATCTAGCACATATCAGCCTTTTGATAGACTTTTTTATTAAAAAGACGAATAAGTGCATAGATATGAATTAAAAACGTACTTATGCCTTCTACCTTTTCCCATGTTGTTTACTTGCAAAATCTATCCATTAGTTTTGTTGCCTCTTCATAATCAGGCACCTTCTGCTGCTATAAATTGTCTATTTTTGTTGTTGTTGTTGTTTTTAAATGGCTTTAAAACAACCTGAAACTGTGCTGCTTAAAGTAATATTGAAACAGCTCCTTCTCCTCCTAGAAACTTCCCCTGGAGAAACTTTTAACATTAGATGGCCTGATAGCCACATAAAATATGCAAAGCATGAGTCAATATGCAGGTCCCATTCCGGTGTGTCGTTTTCTAAGTTCTAAAGGTTAGGCAGCCAATGAAACTAGCACATGCAAGAGAGAGACTTTGCTTTATAAGAATACTTTTACCTCATTCTATTCTGGTAAATTGTACTAGAAAAAGCAAAGTATCAAAAGTGTCAGGTGCTGTCAAAGGAGTCTGTGAATAGCTTTGCTAGGCTGGAGCAGAGGAGGTTGACAGCAGATCGGGGGAGAATCTGTGGTGAGGGAAGGGCTGGGCTGCAACAGCTGAGGCTGATGTGAAGGCCTTTAGGGCACAGCGAGGAGCCTTCGGTGCGGGAGTGACAAGATCAAAGTGGCTGGCAAGGAAGCTAATTTTCACAGCGGTCTTGGATGGCCTGCATGGGAGACAATGGGTCTTGCGGTTAGCATGTCAGCACGCTTTCTGGCGCCAATTGTGCTGCCACATCACAAGAGCTAAAATAAATCTAATGGCAGACTACCTAGGAAACACAAAAGGCACGGACCTCATTGTGTGGGTCTGCCCTCTGGTCACAGCGTGTTCTCTGGGATACCTTGAAATGCTATTGGGATTTTGAGTCAGGACGGCTTCTATCAATAAAACAAAACAATTCAAATTCATACACTGTTTGAATTCATAAACACTTTAAAAGGAAGGAGACTGAATTCACACATATATGTTTAATTTGACTATGAATAGGCAAGATATGAAGGTGGTTCTGTGCTTTTAGCGACAAAACTTATGGCAATTCCAAGGATTTCTTTGGAAGCCGTAGCTCAGTTAAAACTTGTACACACAGGGACGGGTACTTGGCAATGAACTTTACTCTTACGGATGGCCATTTTCAGAAATGTTACCAGGGCACAGCACAGGGTGTGAATGGTCAGATGAGGACAACTACTTCTCTTGGCCTCAAAGGGTTGATAAACAGGTGGCAGTGTTTAATCACAACTAAGTAGTTCAGCCTCATTGGTTAGCTCTCACTAACAAGTGATCAAGGTGCCTTTGGCCTTGACCAAGGACACGCTGATAATTATAATTACTCTGAATTTAATATTTGTCACTTGGCCCTCAGTGGTGGCTACTGGAAAATGCAACTTCCAGTAAATCTCAGGGAAATAACATTTGGGATAAGTGGCACGGGTTGAAATTCTAGAGTCCTAAGCATATGATTTGGAAATCCTCCCCCTTCCCAGTCCTCCAGGCTTGTTCCCCTCAAAGATCTTGAGATGAGTGACACTGGAGAAGCATTTTCTTTCATCTCACAGCAGGAAGTAACAATTCCCTTGCTGGCCTGGCTATCCTCATCCCTGAGAAGACAAACAGCGTGGTCCCCTCGGCCCTGGGGAAACTACAGGCTGTGACTTCAGCCCCCTTATGTCTGTGGCTGTTTCTGCAACGGAGCTACAGTGGGAAGACAAAGCATGCCCTCAAGTCCCCCGGCATTCCTTGAATCGCCTGGGGAATCCGAAGCAGCAAGGATCCCTTTTTGGTGAGGATTACCTCACAGCTGGCATTTCATTACGGCCCTAGGGAATGCAAAAGGATGCATGGAAGAAGAGTCATTATATGCTGGCAGCTGTAACACACAGATCAGCTTCTGTCCCCCAAGCCTGTGGCTTGGCACACACGGATCAGCACTACAATAACGGTGGCTGCATTCCATGTGCGGCCTCCTTTGAGCGCAATGAATCTCAAGGCAGATGCAGAATTTTACCCATCTCGAGATAAAAATCTGCAATAGCTGTAACACCTCCTCTTTAGTCGAGCAGATACTACGTGCTACCTTCACCTTTACTGAACCCCTCTACCCAGCCCAGGTGCAAAAGAGTGTGGCCTCCTTATCTTCTCATAAGACCCATCAACTCAGTGGAAAGGGCAAAAAGAGCCTTTGGTGAAGCAAATTGGAAAACAATTATAGTAGGCTGGCATGGTGGCTCATGCCTGTAATCCCGGCACTTTGGGAGGCCGAGGCAAGAGGATAGCTTGAGTCCATGGGTTCAAGACCAGCCTGGGCAACATAGGGAGACCCTGTCTGTACAAAAAAATTAAAAATTAGTCAGGTGGTGTGATGTGCACCTATATTCCCAGCTACTTGGGTGGCTGAGGTGGGAGGATTGCCTGAGCCTGGGAAGTTGAGGCTGCAGTGAGCTGTGATCATGTGACTGCACTCCAGCCTGGGCCACAGAGCAAGACCCCATCTCAAGAAAACAAACAAACAAAAAAACAACAAAAAAACAGTAAGTGGACCTCGGACTCATTCCTAGGAAGGGACACAGTGAGGGGAGAGGGAAAGAAAAAATGAGGAAGTGGGGGAACAGACACTGGGTTCAGTGTTGGAATCTTACGGGTTCGGAAGTTGACCTTCTAAGGCCTTTGGATTAAAAATGGACTTCAGAGTCAAAGACTCCTAGCACAGACCTTGACAGGGTGAGGGAAATATCAACTCACCAACTTCTTTATTTCCTCCTTTTGTAAAAAGTAACATGCAATGCTTAAGTGGGAACTTGACAAGATTTTACAAATAGGAAAAAGCAGTATTCTAAATAAGACTTTTCAATAACTGCTTGTCCACTGCACCAATACAAGCTGTCGTTTCTGATAGGTTTTCTAAGAGAATGCTGATTTAATTCACACAAACAGTGTATTTCTAGGAAATGCAAATACTGGGGCAATTCTTTGGAGGGCTATCATAGAAAGTACAGGAAACGTCTGAGGTTATGAATAAGATCAGTGGTTCACCCTGGCATTTCCTTCGTGATCCACTTCTAGTTATAGGAAGCAGTAGGGCTTATCGCAAGTAATTGGTCCAATCGATATGGCAAAAACCATCACTAGGCATTTTAGGTGGCGAATAAGAGTCTCTCATCTTTATTCCGTTAGATATTCCGTGTGATCTAGTACTACAGCTGGAAAAGATCACTTGCACAGGAGTGAAAACAGTTCACACAGCAGGTAATTAAGGCAGGATGAAGCTGTCCCCTTACCCACAGTGTGATTCTAGGGCAAAGTCTGTCTCCCTTTGTTCATATGTCCAACATGAATCTCCACCTTCTCTGTTGCAGATTAATCCTGTCCATAAAATAACCTAGTATTTTGTTGAGTGGTATCAGAGCTGTACTGATTTACTCTGCCTGAAGGTCACACACAAGGATAAACAAAAAAAAAAAGCATTGCAATTCCTTTCTGCACATCTGACTTCAGCTACTACTTGTCACAGGGAGCTGGAGAGCTTTCTTTAGGGCTGTCTTCCTCGAACTCCCATGGAATTTGAACTCTCATGAAAACACTGGGACTTTGGGGCTAGATACGGGGTCGAAACAACCAGTTTTTCAAAAAATAAAAAGGCAGATGATTACCGATAAAGAATTCCAAGGAATTTTGGAATATGTTTCTTAAAAAAACTTCATTTTTTATATAAGTAATGAATATTCATTGCAGAACAGCTTGAAAACAGAGGGAAGAAAAGAATAATGAGATAATCATAATGACTCATGACGCAGCCACCAAGCAGCAAATTCTTTTATCACTCTGGAATATCCCAGCATTTTGGGATATGTGTGTGTGTGTGTGTGTGTGTGTGTGTGTGTGCATGCACGCAGAGCAAAAACACTCAGTTATATGTACTCTCAGTTTCTATAGCAAATTTGCTTCTCTCATATCTACTAAAAGGTCTAAATTAGATTTTTAATGTGATTAAGTTGATGAGCTAAAATATAACAGAGTATGTAAAGATCAAAGATGAAGTGAGGAAAGCCAGAAACATTTCACTTAAATATCTGAATGCAATGCATGGTTACTAAGCCAAAGAAAAACTATTTATCTGGCCTGAGAATGTTATTTAAATCCCAGGCTCATTCATGCTAAACAGAGGCAACTTTTTCCATTCACTTCTCCAAGGCTTCTCTTCTGGTGGAAGTAACCCCCCTTTGATTCCCCCTGTAGCATTCCTATTTATGGGCTTAATGCCCACAATTGAGAAGGATAAGTTTAGAAGGTGTTTATTGCCAAAATGATGATATTTAAATGGTAGGTCAATTTTAAACAAGGTGTCTTTTTCAGGTTGTGCCAATCTATAAACATTATTCTTGCCATAGTAGTATAAATGAAAATCCACTAATAAAAAGGCCAAAAGAAGAATTATTTACAACGATGTATTAAGGAGTTGTAGCTACTTTTCTTTCTCTAAAGAAGTAAAAGAAACTGCATTTTAAAGTTGAAAAGTCACATAATCTTCTACCTAAATAGGACTTTTATTTCTTTTATGTTATCATTGTGTTCACAATCAAAACCTGCAAAAGAAAATATTTGTCAAATCATCACATTTTGCTTTTGGATGTAATCATCTAATACCAGACTCAAATACAGAAATTATATTAATGGAAATTTTCATTATTATCACCATCAAAACTCATGTGGAGCCAGGACCATGTGGAATATCCTCTGGCTTGGGAGCAGCTATGGAATGATGGCATGTACTACTCTCAAAACAGAATGTATGCTTCTTTGGGCTTCTTCTGTGAACAGTTTATTAATTTTATGTCTTGAAAGATAATGGAAGTACACCTAGTATTGCCAGATACTCTAATTCTATCTCTTCTTCCAGCATTTCTCCTTATTGGCCAGCATTGCCTATTCTGAACAACTAAAATAAATTAAAATGTTAAAATGTACCTCTTTTTTTTTAAAGTAGAGATAGCATGCAGCTATGTGTATGTTTTCTACAATGTCTACAATATGTGCATTTCTCAAAGGGAACATGCTAACTTCCATCTCCAGGAGGAAGCCCTGCCTGTATGGCTCATCCCCACACTCCCAGCCACGTGACTTGCCACTATGCGGGCGTAATGCATCTGGCCTACTAATTCACTTACAGATCTCCATTTAATTCCTGCAGTCAATCCTATCCTTTTCCTAAGCACACCCATCCGCTCCCAATAGATTCAACAATTACAATCTCTGGATGTCCACAGGTGTGTGTGTGTGTAACTCCATCCTGGATGTCCACAGATGTGTGTGTGTGTGTATGTGTGTGTGTGTGTGTGTGTGTGTGTGCTGTGTAACTCCATCCCATTGGATACCGCAGGTCTGCTTAACACCTGGAAGCACAAGTGACTTCACAAGTGAATGAGGCCAAAGCAATTTTAAGCAGACAGTTGGGAGACTGGAAGATCAGACATTCCGAGGTTTTTCAGCTGTTGTTCAAAGCTGGGAAAAAGCTGCCACTGAATTAGAGGCTGGCAGCTGAGGGCTAATTACAACATCTCAGAACTTCTCTCAGGGATTTTCAGACAAGAGTGGAGTCAGGGTTTGAAGTGGACCTATGCCAAAGGTGTCTGAGCAGGCTGGGTTCCCCCACAGACTAGTGAATCTAAAGCTTTCAAAATGCGGACTCAAGCTCCAAGAGCGATTCCTGTTTTGTTTTGTTTTGTTTTTAACGTGGTAATGAAATAGCAACTATCAAGATGCCAGGAAGAAACCGTGAAAGCAAACCTCTTCTGAACTAACCAAGAAGGGAAATCGAGTGCTTTTATGTTAGTACAGTTAATAATAATAGAAATAATGAGGCCAATAATAATCTTTGGAAAGCGTTTTATACTTCGTAAAGCATTTTAAAGTACACTGGTTCATTTGACTCTTACAATAATAATCTGATATGTATGGCAATATATTTTTATTACTCAAAAAATGCAACTAAGGGGAATCCATCTATCTATCTATCTATCTATCTATCTATCTATCTATCTATCCATCCACCCACAAACCCACACACTCACCCATCCCCCTCCTATCAAGGCCCTAGACTTCTGGAAAGGTCAGCTGGAGCAGAGGCTTTAAAAGCATGGAGAAAGCAGTTCTTCTCACTTTGTTTTCTCTCTTAGCTACTTCTATTGTCCCCTCTTCCCCTCTTCTCTTAATCCTCCACTTGTCTATGTATAATACCTAAGTTATAAGCTTCTTCAGATAAATTCTCAATAGATACTTGCTGATAGACCTGCAGTCAAAGGTATTTATCCGTTCAGTGGATATGGGTATGTGAATGGTCTTGAGTGAAATGGCGAACTTAGCTCCAGGCCTATGAGTTATAATTCATGATTAAGCCAAACATATCCCTCTTTGGCACACCAGAGGTCATGTCGTCTGCACTGGACTAGCAGGTCTGCCCGTGATTCATGGCCTGAATGAACCTCACTGAGTTTCATCCATGAAAAGGGCATGACATTGTCCTCCCATTTGCAGGGATTAAATGAGATGCCAAGTGTGAAATATGTAGCCCAGTGTGTCATGAAACATAGTAATCTTCAACACAGGGTAACTATTACTCTTGTCATTATACTTATTTTAGGTCCAGAAGGAAAATTACAGAAGAGTTAAGGAAACGGGCAGAGGATAGTTTCAGAATGTGAAAGAATAGAGATGGAAATGAGTTAATGATCTTTGAGAAGAATTAGCAAGACTAAACAGTAGAAATAGTAATACCAGGAAGTGATAGAAGAGAACATTTTATAGAGAAGAAAAGAGTTGGCACAAGTCACCGCCAGACAGAGACAGATTAAGAGGAAAATATATGAGTGTAAAATGACACAGAAAACAGTCAATGTGAGAGGCAAGGGAAGATTTTGAAGAATCATAACTCTATCTTCTGCTGCCTCTTCGGCATCGATTAGGAAGTAGGGGCTGCATTTAGCTCAAACGGAGCTGCAGGATTTGGGGATGAACCTGCACGTGCCCATGGAAGGATGTGACTGCACGGGAAAGATTCTGTGGAGTTCAAAGTCGTCAAGCTCCTTTCCTTTTGAAACGCAACTGCAAAAACAAACTCTCTTAAAAACAAATGGCAGTTCTGATCCAAGTGAAGATGTGACTGACAACAGTAATAAGTGGCAGGCAGGACCTCCGCCTACACAGAGCGGAAACAGTGTAGCTCTAATGCCCTAACTTAAAAAATTTCCCAGGAGAGAATGTCAAACAAAACCCATAGTTCCCTACCACAGAAAGGGCAACTTCCACATTGTGGTCCACTACGAATAAAAAAAAGAACACAATGAATGACCTTTGAGGATACAATAGGATGAACTGAAGGAAAGAAGTCAATTTCTCCTCGTGATCATGATATCTCATTCTTCACTCCTGCGTTTTATTCAGCTTCTACTTCATAACATGCTCCCACCTTCCTGTGCTTTTGCTCTTGGAAATACCTGAAAAGACTGTCGATTTTGTAAAGCCACCTTCCCTGAATTTTCACAGTAAAATCATAAACCTGTCATCACTAAGGAGAGATAAAAGCTCCCTGAGAAGGGGGATGCTGCCTCTCTCCTGTTGCCACAATGCCTTCTGCTGCTGGAGGCTATAAATCCTCCAAGAGTCAGAGTTTAAATGGTAAATTGATTTGTTTGGCAAGTCTTGCAAGTCTTAGAAAGGCAGGAAACAGTCTGTCTGCTGTCATACCCAGGGCTACCTCCGCAGAGTTAAATTCAGACAGACGTGCTATCACGACTTACCGCAGTTACCAGGATCTCCAATAGGTGGTTCTGAGAGGGTGGGTGGGTGACCCACTATCCTGCTTCACTTGGTGGAACCCCGCTCTGCTTGGCAATGTGGTATACACTCTTAGTTTGCCGCATCATTTGACTTGATCACCCTGATCACCTACCCTCCGCCTTCCACACTTGATTTTAGTAGCTGACTATAAAATTCACATGAAGGGAAAAAAGGTGATCTTTAAGAATGTAATCTATGACTAAACTTGACATGATCAGATATTTGACCATCAGTGAGGATGGGTGAAGGCACGTCATGAAATTCAAGGCTCCACGTATCAGCTCTGTCTCATAAAATGGAAAATATTCCCTAGGACTCTTGCCTAACATATAATATACTTTCCTGGGAAATATCTATATTTAGAAAACAATTTTGCAAGCCAATTCATGGTTTTGAAGTCAGTGTGATAGTGGAGCTGCTTGCCCTGCATTTTTGAAGTAATTATTCTTTTCATTTTCCCCACAATAGCCAAGGAAGTAAATGCTATGAAGACACGTACTTAAAGTTACCTGTAGAATGTGCTCTAAGGAAAGTGCCTTCTGAATGTATTGCCTGGAGTTAGGCTTTTGTGTTGTAGTAACAGGCTATCAAAATAGCCTGGCACAATGGAGTCTTGCCCTACTCCAAACTAGAAAGAAGATAAGACATGCGAATGTTTCCTAACCTTGTTCATTAAGAAAATAGAGCCTTCACCCTGTTACCCCCCAAAAAGGGTTTGAGAGTATTTTATATTGCGATGTAAGGAATGCACTGTGTTACCCATTACAGGGATATTTGTATTTTAAAACAGTGGAAGAATATGGCAAAGTTTGGCATGGACCACAGATTGCATATGGTGGATTTTCGGCTTTACTACTAGAAGAGAGATTTTTCTGTGAGGCAGCTTCCTTGCACCTCAAAATCAAATCTCAGATTCAGATTTAGAAATAACTACACCTGGCTAGGAGAGGTGGCTCATGCCTGTGATTCCAGCATTTTGGGAGGCTGAAGCAGGCAGATCACTTGAGCCCAGGAGTTTGAGACCAGCCTGGGCAACATGGTGAAATCCCATCGCTACAGAAAACACAAAAATTAGCTGGGCGTGGTGGTGCACACCTGTAGTCCCCGCTACATGGGAGGCTGAGGTGGGAGGATCACCTGAGCCCAGGGAGGTTGAGGCTGCATTGAGCCTTGATCATGCTACTGCACTCCAGCCTGGGCAACAGAGTAAGTAAGACCCTGTCTCGAAAACAAAAACAAAACTAAATAACTACACCTGCCATTCACATGTAAAGTGGGTCCTATGACCCCCCACGTCTTTTCCTCCCAAATGTGATGTACTGTTTTACTGCTGCTATTGGACAACAGAGGGCACTGAAAAGCCTTTTGATGAGATCATTAGCAAAGCACTCACAGCGGTAGTGGTGTTCTGAACAGCCTTACTCTGGTGTTTTCAGCTCCTGCTGTATTTCTTGGTTAATGAACTATGTTAAATTTTAGCATATTCTCAACCACTGATGTGAAATAACATACAAAGTGATAATCCTGTGTGGTTCAGATAATATTTTCTTCTATGGCATATGCTTAATGGTTATTAGCTTGAAGGAGAGAGAGAGAAAACTTCAGGGTTTTTGCACACCGTGGGATCAACAATGGCATCAGCCATGTCAGCTTACATCATTTCAAAGCCGCTTGGCTTCATCCAAACTTGAACTTGTACAAAGCTTCACTTAGTAGAAACAATCCAGAATTTCTCATTTTTGGAAATGTCAGGGATTCATTATAATGAATAGAAGAGAACTAAGTTTATTTTTGTAGAACAGAGGGCTATAATCCATAAGAGAAATTGGCCTGCCACTGGGACTGTCGCTAATCCTGAAGCTGCTCTTGGTCACTGGGTATGTCCATAGGCAGTAGGCATGTCTGTCCTTGTCCCAGGATGAGCTCAGTGCGTATCTGGCATCACAAACATGAAAGTAATAGTATCATATGTGTGGGGAAATGCTACAAAACTTCTAGAAAGTTCTAGAAGCTTCTGGAAAGCTTCTAGAAAGTTGAATCAAAATGCACAGAAGTAGATAATTCATTCTTTATAACTCTCCTGATGCTACCCTTTTAAAATTCTATTTATGTAAGGAATGAAACACATTACCTATTCACCTAGTAATGCAATTTATAACTTCTGATTATAGATACCATTTTCCTTTAATTCTGATGGCTGCTTGGCAGGAAAAGTATATATTAGTGAGAAAGTATTGCTTTTCTATGAGCCTGGAACCATGGCTTAGTTACTAAACAGAAAACACAGTTAACCTGCTTATTGTTATCATGAAAGAAACAATAAAGGAATCAATGTCCAGATTCCTATGAGGCACACTTCTGTAATTTTTAAAGACACTCTTTGGAAACACCAGGGGCTGCCAAATTGCATCACCCTGCTTTATCTCAGCTACTTTATGGAAAACAGTGCCATCTTGTAAACCAAGTCCTGGACAGGAGAGAGAGAGTGGTCCTAGCACTGGCTGCAACTACTTCAGGAAGCCCTAAATCACTGTAGTTGATGGCAGGGACTTTACTGTCAGATAGGTGTGTGTTTGGGGGTAAACTATGCCACTGCTCTAAGTGTCAGTTTCCTCACATCCAAAATTGGACCAACAATAATATGAACTCCAGAAAACTTCCATGAATAGTCAGTGGAATAGTGTATGCATTTTGCACCATTGTCTGACTTACAGTAAGAGTCCAATAAATGTTAGTGGTTGTCATCAGTATTAGAATCAGGCTAACTACCTAATTAAGCCTCCCTGGCACCCCGTTTCCTCATTAGGATGAGATTAGTGCTTTTGAAACTTTTCCTCTAAATTATTCCTAGGAGAAAATAAGAAATGCATCCCCTGGAGGCCAACTGGAAGTGTAACTTGAAAGGGGAAACTTCAACGGGAAAAAAAAAATCCATTACATTTTTCTTACCTTTCTTACATTTTTTTACAGTTTATATTTTTCTTACATGTCTTTTTTTTTTTTTTTTTTTTTTTTTTTTTTTTTTTTTTTTTTTTTTTTGAGACGGAAGTCTCGCTCTGTCACCCAGGGCTGGAGTGCAGTGGCACAAATCTTTCAGCTCATTTGCCAAGCTCCACCCTCCTGGGTTCACACCCATTCTCCTGCCTCAGCCTCCCGAGTATGCTGGGACTACAGGCGCCCACCACCACACCTGGCAAATTTTTTGTATTTTTAGTAGAACGGGGTTCACCGTGTTAGCCAGGAGGGGTGGGTCTCGATCTCCTGACCCCCGTGATCCACCTGCTCGGCCTCCCAAAGTGCTGGGATTAGAGGCATGAGCCACCACGCCCAGCCTTTCTTACATTTCTTAATCAAATGTATTCTGCCTCATAATAAATCTTTGTTTAAATATTTTAAAAAATATAGCTTAAATGATCTTCCACCATATTTGATGCTGTAGGAAAATGAACTATGATCATCTCATAACTCTGGGACCCCAGCCCACCCACAGTGATAGACAGACCTTGTAGGAGATGCACTCCACCAGATCCCTGTTACTCCAAGTGTGGTCTGAGGGCCAGCATGCTGGCATCTCCTTGGACTTGGGCTTTGTAAGAATTGCAGAATCTCAGACTTCACTCTGACCAACAGGTTCAGAAATGTTCTGGGGTGACTGAATCACCCAGGATGTTCAAGTGCATGTTAAAGTTGACAATCGTTGAACTAGATGATTTCCAACAAACTTCTGGTGCTAATCTGCTTTGATTAAATAAAGTGGGGAAATCAGCAAACACTCACTGAGCATCTACTGGGAACCCGGCACTGTGTTATTTAATGTGAGGAACAAAGAGATGACGAAGATATCTTAACTACTCTTGGGCGTTTTCTAGCTGGGAACAAGGAGCCAGAAGTGACCTGGCTCCATGGAACCAGAACCAGTCATTGACCCCACTAGAACTTTGCTGAGCTATTCTTACTAGGATTGCCATCCTTAAGGGGAAGTGAACACAAAGGAGACTGATGATCTCTACCTAGGGAGCTTAAAACAGTGAAGATAATTCTCATTTCTTATATCCCCTTCCCCACACCCCTACCTATTTTCAGACCTATTAACAAATTCTTCACTGTTCTCATCTATTATCTTTACATTCACACTCTATCATTAGTGTATGGAAAAGCAGAAATGGAAAACAAACAAAGTGACCTGATATGAAGAAGAAATAATGCATTTTAATAGAATAATAACAAGCAGTTTCCCTAAGGGCAACCCTTAGGGTGCATAATGAGTTAAGTCTGTGGATTGCAGACACCTGTTTACAGTCTAAGCTTCCAAAGTGCTCTCATTGGACTCTGTTACTCATAATTCATGGGTTCATTGAGGGTTGCAAGGGAATAAATGCTTTTCAGTGTTTTATAGAGCCCTCCTTTTCTCCCCCTGAGACAGGGCTGTGTGAAGCAGTTACAGTTTGATGTTGCGCAGAGTGACATTTTTTGCCTAAAGACAACGCGATCTGCACTGTTATGAAAAACTGTCATGGCAGAAAAAGCAGTAAAGTCAGTGGCAGCCTCATATGCCTGTTTCTCCTGTTGTCTACAGTAGAGCTGTGTCACTAAAAGTGACAATAGTGGCAAAGTATGACCTGTGGACATCGGTACACTGATGGAGAGGAAGATGAGGCTACAACCAGTAGGTTCCCTGGGAGGTTGGGCCGAGGGATTCCGTGAGCAGGCTTCCTGGTTCCTCTGAATCTCAGTGCCTGGAGGGAAAACAGCATGTTCGATCCTGCCCCTGAGAAGTGAAGACTCTCAATTCTGGTAATGCTCCTTGAAGTCATTTATGATGCGTTGGTCCTTTTCCTGCCCGTCATCATGAACATTTTCCACACCAGCCACCCGTCTTTCCCACAGACTGTCTCAAGCTCATTCAATCCAGTGCACTCCACTCCTCATCACATAAGTTGCTCTCTCTAAGTCTATCCATGACCTCTTAAGTTCCCGGTCCAACGGCCTTCCGGAAGGTCTTCTGGTAAGACTTTACTCCAATATTTGAAACAATTTTCTCTTTTAACATTCTCTCTTCCATTGGTACCTCGTTATTTTGCTGGTTTTCAGCATATCTGGTCTTCTCTTCCGTGTTTCCTTTAATGGATTGACCCTTCACCCTGTCTGTGAAACACAGCTACTTCCCGAGGTCCAGTTCCTGCCTCCTGCTAGCGACACTTTCATCTTTAGACACTCATCCACTCCAACAGCTTCAAACAACACTTCGCTGCAAATGCCTCCAAAATACACTTATGAAAATCTCAGTTTTCCCCTAGGATCAAACAATACATGTCCCACAGCTTGACTGGTCTTTGCATATGACTGACAGTATTTCTACTTATCAGCACCTAATTTTAAGATTAGCCATCTCCCTAGCTGAGTGCCAGTCTTATCGACATCAGGAAGTCTTCGATGGCTTCTAAGCCTAGAGGAACCTTTCTTTCTCCCTGTGTCAGTGGAGAGTCACAAAGTAATCCTTGATCTTGGTATTTCACAGTCATTTTCCCCCCCAAGACAGTGCAGTGTTGAGAAGTTTGATGGTGTGCAGAGTGACTTTTCTACCTTGCAGTATTTCCACCTTGCATATCTGCAAGGTCATTTAGCACGTATTTGTTGAGTGTCTACTGTGTGGTCAGTTA
This sequence comes from Rhinopithecus bieti, assembly GCF_001698545.2. NCBI lineage: Eukaryota > Metazoa > Chordata > Mammalia > Primates > Cercopithecidae > Rhinopithecus > Rhinopithecus bieti. Next base: position 846,638 of record NW_016807049.1, read on the forward strand.
GCACATATTTATTGAGTGTCTGCTGTGTGCATGGGGCTGTTCTATGAGCTAGAAATAGAGGGATCAACAAAAAAGGGTTTGCCATTGAGCAGCTTATATTCTGGAATGGGAGGAAGACCTGGCATATACAATTGAACCTTGAACAATGTGGGGATTAGGGATGCCAAACCTGCCCCTTCCATCAATCGAAAACCCACATATAACTTTTGACTTCCCCAAAATGTAACTATGAATAACCTACTGTACACTGGAAGTCATACTAATAACAAACAGCTGATCAACAGAGATTTTGCATATTTTATATATGTTATATACTGTATTCTTACAATAAAGAATACAGCAGGAGGGAAAGGCAGAAACAAGGATGACTCTCAAGTTTTAAGCCTGAGCAACTGGGAAAAAGGAGGTGTCAAAGATGGAAGGTTTGGACTGTGAGAATGTGGACTTTGGTTTTTGATTTTTTTTTTTTTTTGGTAGAGATAGGGTCTTGCTCTGTAGCAAACGCTGGAGTTCAGTGGTACAATCACAGCTCACTGCAGTCTTGAACTCCTGGGCTCAGGTGATCGTCCCACTTCAGTCTTCTGAATAGCTGCGACTACAGGCACAAGCCACTAGGCCTGGCTAATTTGTTCTTTTTTTTTTTTTTTTTTTTTTTTTTTTTTTAAGACAGGGCCTCACTATGTTGGCCAAGCTGATCTCTAACTCCTGGGCTCAGGTAATCCTCCTGCCTCAACCTCCTCAGTAGCTGGGACCCCAGGTGCAAGTCACCACACATGGCTTGGACTTTTTAAGTTTGAGATGAGTACAGTATTAGACATCCAGGTGAAGAATCAAGCAAGCAATTTGTTAAATATGCCCTGGTTACCTCACTCTTAGATGACGACTGCACTGAAAACACCGCGTTTAAAATGCTTTGGAACAACAGGAAATAGACCTGATGGGGAATGAACGAGGCAGATCACACAAACTACTGCTGCTCTTTTGTACGCTACACACTGAGAAACAGTCATCAAACATATAAAGTCGTTTCTATTATGTAATCAAATTATTTCTTCAAGTGGGCCTAGTCACTTTCATACTTTTAAACCAACACTTTGGAGCATTTGAGACCTTTTGTCTTACTCCTTTTTTTTTCTTTTTTTTTTAAAGGATGAGTATCCCTTTTATTTTATTTTTGAAGTTTTGTAGAGATTTTCATTTTATTTTAGAGTCAGGGGGTACACATGCAGGTTTGTTACATGGATATGTTGGATGATGCTGAGTTTTGGGCTTCTATGGAACTCATTGCCCAAACAGTGAACATATACCCAGTAGGTAGTGTTTTAGCCCTTGCCCCCTCCTTTCCTCCGCATTTTTGGAGTCCTCAGTGTCTATTGTTCTCATCTTTATGTCCATGAGTACACAATGTTTAGCTCCCACTTATAAGTGAGAACATGCGGTATTGGGTTTTGTGTTTCTGCATTAATTCACTTAGGATAATGGCCTCCAGCTGCATCCATATTGCTGCAAAGGACACGATTTCACTTTTTTTAAAATTACTGTGTATTGTCCTACTCTTGATACAAAACATATCAGTGTAGTGTAAGATGAAAGGCAATAGTCATAGAGTTGATGAATTCACTTTATTTTGTTTACAAACAATAGTGGATAAAGTGTCCTGTAGTAAGTGGAATAGTAGACACTGGAGACTCCAGAGGGTGGGAGGGTGGGAGGGGAGTGAGGAATGAAATGCTACCCACTGGGTACAATGCACACTATTTGGGTGAGGGACACACTAAAAGCCCAGACTTCACCACTATGCAATATATCCATGTAACAAAAATGCACTTGTACCCCCTAAATCTATTTTTTTTAAAAAAAGGTCTTGCAGTGTGACTCGGTGGATGCCAAGAAGGAGTACTGGGAACTGGCCTTTCCTAAAACAGAGAGAATGTCTCCGAGATGCGGATCAGCCAAATGCTCTGACCATGGCCATGTGCATTAAGTACACACCCACGAGAGCCTAAGCATATAATTAATTGCACCAAAATGTCCACGAAGCCTACACAACTGATTTTCAGTTCCCATTCATTATTTATGAGACAAGTGATAAGTTACACTGAAACGATGCCAATGATACTTGGCATATAACTATGATAAGACCTTTGGTGGTGTACGTTCCTCTTGTGTGATTTCTATTTCTTAAAATACGCTGTGATTTCTTTCTGTCCCCTCTGATATACAGATAAAAATCTCTGTTTTCTACTTCTTTTTTTCTCTGTGACTGCCCTCCGTTTCACTTCATCACTATTCTATTTTCTTTCTTGAGCTCTAACGGAAAAGATGGGAGTACCAAGACAGAAGGAAAATATAAAAACTCCAGCACCCACACAGAAGTGCAACCTTGGATGCTCTTCAGGAAGACAAGCCCCCATCTAGGTATGTATTTAATATATATTTGCTCACAGAAGTCACAGTAATGTCGTAGAATAAACTATAATAGCAACAGGAATTTCAGCATTTTGCATTTCTTTGATGAACTTAAAAAAAAAGCTCAGCCAAAAGACTCCAAGAAAAGTGTTCCCCAAGCCAGAATGTAAATGTCACTGAACACAGTCAATGTAAAAATATCAGCATAAAGTCCCCTTACACCCGTATCCCTGTGGAAACTATAGTTTATTTATACTCAGCTCAGACTAAGATGAATTGGTCAGGTCCAGTGTGCTGCCAGCTAGGTAAAATGAACAAAATTTCAATTATTTCAAAACGCGATCTCTCCAAATCTGGAAAAAACAATCCACTATTCATGTGAACCCAAGGATCATCAACTTCTAATAAAAATTATGAATCTTTTCAATGTTTTCCTAATTTTGAGGTGACAACACATCCATTAAGAATTACATTATCATAGATCAATAAAATTCTTTATAGGAAGATGGAAACAAATATAGAAATGGAGAAAAGGTTTCATCTTTATTCTGAAATGGGGAGTTGTTCTTGTCTGTCTTTGGATATGTATTTGGACAGTTTACAAGGACTGAAAGAGAGCCAACTTCCACACAATGGAGGAAATCTGCTTCACAAAAGATAATCAGAAAACTTGCTCAGAGACACTGAGGTGCTAACCCCTGGTATAAGGGGTTGAAATGAATAACTAATTGTCCAAGTCACTCTCAATGCAATCGGTGAGTTGCGTTAGTCAGAGGCTTACATTTTTTTGGAAGATCTTGAGAAAACCAACGTTTAAGGATAGTCAATTAAAATATCCTTCAAATCCACCTTGGTTAAGTACAATTACTTATAGATATCTTCAATAAAATATCCATCATCCCCCACCTACTTTTTATGTCAGTTCATTTTCAAAATGTCACCCAGCAAATCATTCAAAGGATTTTAGGTAAGTTAACACCAGAGAAGCTATTTTCTTTCAGTTAAAAAAAAAAGTGGTTGCTGCAGAAAATACATTGTTTTCACATAAAAGTAAAATATTTATTAAAGATAATTCTGGCTTCCTAAGAATAACCAATACTACACTATTGTAAAGATTGGTTAGTTCACCAGTGTGAGTTAATTAACGGCTTAATGATGTATTCTCATGTACGGATCATGGTGTAAGTATTTTTGGAAATTATCCAATATCAGATATTTACAGAGATATGATACCAATTAAATAATGTTAGCTGACCAACATAATGGCTACTCTGCTTTTTAAAAGACGTACTAAATTTACTGATAGGATCGGAAACATTTTAAAAATAAGTAACGGAACAGAGAAATGATGGGATGGAGATAGATCAATGTAAAATAAATTACTTAATATCTGAAGTGGTTTAATGTGTTATAAAACTTGTAAATTAGTAAACAGAAACACTACTGCATGTTAAGAAGATGGTAATTAAAAGCACGGAGTTAGACCTGAAATAAGCTACCGAATTTGTATAGCTCAATTCCCACATTTTACTGGTGAGAAAATAAAAACACAGACAGATTATGTAGAAAGTACCCAACCGACACTAATTAAAACAAAATGCAGGATGCATATAACAGTTTCCTGGTTAGCACTCATCTTGCTCTAATGGCTGAAATCTTGAATGTTATTGAATCATCCATTTGAATTATACAATGATATACAGTAAATCTAACCCAAATAATAGGTCACCCCAGGGAAAAAAGCCAAAAAAAAAAAGGAACAAACTAATTAATAAGTGGGAGAGGCAAAGCAAAAGGTAGCTCTAACAAAGGTGTTTGTTAAACTTGTGAGGGTTTTTTTCTGTAACCACGTGCATGTCATCATTAGAAAAAAACACATCTCATTTATTTCACTGTGATCTCTGTACTGTCTCCAGGCAGACACGTTAGAGCTAGTAGGTGATATGTCATTTATTTAATCTCTGTACTCTCTACTCAAAACTATTTTCTGTGAAGAAAAAAAAATTATCTGATCTAAACTATTTAAAGCAGGTAATTTAGGCTGGGCACCATGGCTTATACCTGTAATCCCAACACTTTGGGAGGTGAAAGCAGGCTATCGCTTCAGTAAGAGACCAGCCTGGACAACAGGACAAAACCCCGTCTCTACAAAACATACACATATTAGCTGGGTGTGGTGGAGTGAACCTGTTAGTCCCAGCTACTCAGGAGGCAGAGGTGGGAGGAAAATTTGAGCCAAGGAGGTTGAGGTTGCAGTGAGCCGAGATCGCACCACTGCCCTCCAGGCTGGGCGACAGAGTGAGACCTTATCTCAAAACAAAACAAAACCAAAACAAAAAAAAAACAAAAGTACACATTTCATTTCTGACAAGTTCGTATTTGCTTATTTCTAACAGAATAGGCTGTAATAAAGTCAGAATTTCCCAAACGCCTCAGAAAACTGAGAAAAATTGACAATATCCCACCATTCACACTATTCTGCTTAATCCTAGCAGGTGAAATGTTTTCATGCTTAAAAGCTCAAAAGGAAAAGAAGAAAAGAGCATCTACAGCAATTCCACTCTATGACTCCTCATCTGATACATTTAATTCTCTGCCTGAGCAGTTAGAAAAAAAATTAGAACGTTACTAGAAATCACTTTTCTCAAATTTATGGTCTTATTATTTATCACCAGTTTTTAAAAAGTCCCTAATGCTCACAGGCTCCCCCTCACTCCTTTCTGGAATTATGATAACTGGATAAAGAATCAAAGCATGGATCCCCTCAAAGGTAAGCCCACTGGTCTTCCTGAGACCCTCCCTGACAACTTTAACCCAGGAACGACAGCATGGTTATTGTGATTTTATTTCATCGTGCTCCCAGCAGCACACTAAATTGTCACTCCTGGAAGAAAAGGTAAAACTACATTAAATGAACAATCCTGAAGTAATCCCTGGAGAACGAAGATATCGGTGTTACAATACACTACCTTTTAGAATGGCTACTCATTTTAAAAGACCAGACCAAAAGACAGCAGTGATTCACTGATGTTCAATAATTCATATCTTTCTAACATTGGGAAAAGTCCAAGTGTGTGACAAATACTGAGAAATGCTTAAAGTACACTGTAGTGTCGCTGGAAAAATAACTGTGGGGCAAAGTCAAACTCTCCATCGAGCATGAAAGGACTGCCAGGAAGTTTAGGATTTGGCTTCGCATTGATACTTGTGTTATAAAAGATGATCATTTTCTATTTCACAGCATCTGTAACTAGGCCACAAACAAAGGCGAAGGTCTTGCCATAAAATGCAAGTCATACTTTTGTCACTCAGGCATGTCATAATTTATTGAAGACATCATAATTTGATGAACGAACCTCAAGCCTGGGGTCCAGGGCTTAAATTTTAAGCTTGATTCTGTGGTCCATTATTTCAATGATTTTGGCAAGAACCAGTTGCTTTGAACTTTACCATTTTGAAAATTCATTCAAGTCCTGGGTCCTATAACTTTATTTGAACACATTTTAGTTTTAACAAACTTCTATAAATGAGAAGAACAAAGAATTTAGAAGTCATCCTCTGTATAGGTTTTTGAAGATGAGAAAGAACTCTTAAAATGATTTCGTGTATTTGTCTACATTAAAATTCATGTTCATATTGAAAGTTTCTCAGGGTTTGTTTTGACTTGGATCTATGTGAGAGCAAGTGACTTTTTTTTCTCTGTCAACCCCAAGACCTCACCCAGAGCCTGGCAGACCAGCTTTCTTTGACTAAGGGATGAACACTAATTCTGCACCTTAGATGCTTCTGATGATCAGACTGCAAGCTGTCAGTCTGAGAGATCGCAGAGATTTCGGAGATCTGTGAGATCTTCTTGTCTTGTCCATCACCATTCCCTGGTGTCTGGTGCAATGACAGACACGTAATAAGTACTCAACAACCATCACCAAAAAGCAGAGTTCCTCTTCCTCCATGATCTTGGCAGTGAAAATCAGAAAGGAAGAAAGGGCAAAGAAAGGAAGAGAACTAGCCTTGACGCCCCAGTGGCCAAGGTGCTCACAGAGAACCTGGAAGACACCCAGAGCTTGAACCACAGCCGCAGTGAGACACACTGCGGGGTGATGAGGAAACCGATTCCACAGCTTGACCTGTCCAAATGCTTCTCCTTCTCAATTAACTCTTCTCCGTCTTATTATTCTCTAAACCAGTATTTGAAGCAGGATTGATAAGACTGAATATGTATATTTACAGACACATACACCCACTGTTGTAGGTCTTGTACCTGCCAATCTACCCATTATGCTTCTGGTAGCCACATGCCCCTGTTGCTGTCTCATGTTCGCAGCTGAATCCACAGACTTTCAAGACCATCTCTTTATACAACTTGTTGAGGACCTGCTTCCTCCTTTCTTACCCATTTCAGTGTCTGTGCCTACGTGCCTAATGAAATATCCCCAACCCTTGTTTTTTCTTTCTTTTTTTTCTCTCAAGCTTTCCGAGCTGGCAGAGATTATACTGAGCCCTCTGATTGGTTTGTGATCTCCAGGGCAAAGCCAGCCTTAGGATGGCAGGGAAAATGTATCCTCGTCTCACACATCAGAAAATAAAACTGATTAGAAAAACAGAAAGGCCTGTAGTAACATTTCTACAGCCACTAAAGACGCAGCCACACTCCTACCAACTCACTCTTCACGGGTCTCCCTGCTTAGCAGATCCTTTCATGGTATTACTGAAATTGCTCAACATGCCCCTTTTAAAGGAATTGCTACTGGCTGGGTATGGTGGTTCACGCCTGTAGTCCAAGCACTTTGGGAGGTCAAGGAGGGTGGATTGCTTGAAGCCAGGAGTTTGAGACCAGCCTGGCCAACATGATGAAACCCTGTCTCTACTAAAAATACAAAAATCAGCTGGGCATGGTGGTGCATGCCTGTAATCCCAGCTACTCAGGTGGCTGAGGCAGGAGAATTGCTTGAACCTGGGAAGCAGAGGTTGCAGTGAGCTGAGACTGTACCACTCCAGCGTGGGCAACAGAGCGAGACTCTGTCTCAAAAATAAATGAATAAACAAAAATAAAGAAAAGTTGTGGGACATGCTAGTTTTGTGTTTTGTTTTGTTTTTTTGTTTTTTCTCCAGGAGAGTCTCCTACAGATGTTTTCCTATTTTTTGGTGATATTTCACCAGGAAAAAAAAATACAAAATAAAATCTCTATCATTTTTCTGTGAATAAATTTTATTGTGCATTTTCCTTTCCACAGTACTTTTCACAAACGTATACATTTTTTACATTACGGAGTAGATGAGACTTTACCCTGCCATTGACTCTGATGTCCACAAAGCTGTATTTTGAGGCCCAAGCACAGGCCTTGCTCTATCATATTTGTGCTCCAAGAAGTTAATGAGGTTTAGGAATTAATATTCTGTGAAAGAGGTCAGGGAGGTTCTCTTTGAATTTTAGATCTGCTAACAGATTTGTGATTCTCTGCCTAGGTTTCCACAATTGCCAGGCTAGAGAGAGGATATTGATTGTAGTAGTCTGTTCTTATGCTGCTAATAAAGACAGACCCAAAACTGGGTAATTTATAAAGAAAAGAAGTTTAACTGATGCACAGTTCCACACGGCTGGGCAGGCCTCACAATCACGGCAGAAGACAAATGAGGAGCAAAGTCACGTCTTACATGGTGGCAGGCAAGAGAGTTTGTGCAGGGGAACTCCCCTTTATAAAACCATCAAATCTCATTATACTTATTCACTACCGTGAAAACAGTATGGGGGAAACTTCCCCCATGATTCAATTATCTCCACCTGGTCCCACTCTTGACATGTAGGTATTATTACAATTCAAGGTGAGAATTTGGTAGGGATACAGCCAAACTCTATCATTCTGCCCCTGGCCCCTCCCAAATCTCATGTCCTCACATTTTAAAACCAAACGTGCCTTCCCAACAGTGCCCCCAAATCTTAGCTCTTTTCAGCATTAACCCAAAAGTCCACAGTCCAAAGTCTCATGTGAGACAAGACAAGTTCCTTCTGCCTATGAGCCCATAAAATCAAAAGCAAGTTAGTTACTTTCTAGATACAATGGGTATAGGCATTGAGTAAATACACCAGTTACAAATGGTAAAAATTTACCAAACGGGGGCTACAGGCCCCATGCAAGTCTGAAATCCTGTGGGGTAGTCAAATCTTAAAGCTCCAAAATGATCTCCTTGAACTCCATGTCTCACATCCAGGTCACTGATCTTAACTATTCTTCCAAAGACTAATGAGGAATCTGCAAAACTGAGCTAACTCCACACTTGTCCAGTGTGGCTGGGAAAGTGGTTGCTGTAGTTTGGATGTTTGTCTTTCCAACCATCATGTTGAAATTTGATCCCCAATGTTGGAGGTGGGGCCTAATGGGAGGTGGTTGGGTCATAGCGGCAGATCCCTCATGAATACATTATTGCCCTACCTGAAGTTGGGGACGGTGAGTAAGTTTGCTCTTAGTTTCGGAGGGAGCTGGTTGCTAACAGGAGTCTGTCACCTCCCCACTCTCTCTCTTGCTTTCTCTCTTTCCATGTGATCTCTGCACATGCCAGCTCCCTTTTACCTTCCTCCATGAGTGGAAGCAGCCTGAGGTCCTCATCAGAAGCAGATGTTGGTGCCACACTTCTTGTACAGCCTGCAGAACTGTGAGCCAAATATACCTTTCTTCTTTATACATTACCCAGTCTCAGGTATGCCTTTACAGCAATGCAAAATGCACTAAGACAGTGGTGTTCTGCTTAATGATGGTAAAAGTATATGCCTATTTCGTATTGCTTATTTATTGTTCAGAGACTGCTTAATCTTCGCCAAATTAATTTTTCTTCATCCAGAGCATACAACTAGATGACATTTTCCAGTCTGCTTTGTAATTAGGCATAATTTGAGCACTGACCAGTGACACATGACAGATGTAATATGCACTTCAAACCTGGTCTAGTACCCTCCAATGACCACATCTCACATGCTCTTTTTCTCTTTCGAACGGCTGCAACGAAGACACCCTTAGTGTGTCCTTGGAAACCATATTTGAACATGGTGAAACCAAAGGATGGAACGATCCTCAAATCACTCAGAGAAAAGACGCCTGACCAGGAAGACCCCAAGTGGATTCTTACACAAGAGAAATATAAGACAATACTGTTTTAATCCATTGGGTTTTTGGAGTTTGTAAGTTATAACAGTTAGAATTACTATAACTAATACACATTCAATATCCTTTCAGAGAATTAAAATGGCATAAAATATACTTTACAATTGAAAGAAAATTTCATTTTCTGTAGATTTAACGTATATTACAGTCTTTCACTCAGGGTTATCACTTGTTTGTTTTGTTTATTTTTGTTTTGGGGACAGACTCTTACTCTGTCGCCCAGGCTGGAGTGCAGTGGTGCCATCTCAGCTTACTGCAACCTTCACCTCCTGGGTTCAAGCAATTCTCCTGCCTCAGCCTCCCAAGTAGCTGGGATTACAGGTGTCCACCATCACTCCTGGCTAATTTTTATATTTTTAGTAGAGATGGGGTTTCACCATGTTGGTCAGTCTGGTCTGTAACTCGTGACCTCAAGCAATCCATCCACCTTAGCCTCTCAAAGTGCTGGGATTACAAGTGTGAGCCACTGTGCCTGGCCTCAGGGTTATCATTTGAAACATGAATTGACTTTAAAGGACTGTTAACATAGGTCTTAGAGGACACTGGAAGGAAACCTGGTTATCGTATGAAATGGTACGAGAATCTAAATACAACATGTAAAGAAAAGTCTAATTGCCGAAGCTCAGTGGTTGTCTGATTTCTCAATATTAAAATATTTGTTCTACATGAGATTCAGGGGAAGAAAACACATTTTTTTTTTTTTTTTTTTTTTCTTGTTGTATTATTTTGAGTGGAGAGTCTTACTCTGACAGCCAGGCTGGCGTGCAGTAGTGTGATCATGACTCACTGCAGCCTCGAACTCCTGGGCTCAAGTGATCCTCCCCCTTCTGACTCCCAAGTAGCTAGTACTACAGATGCATGCGACCATGCCCAAATAATTTTTTTAAAGAATTGTTGCAGAGAGGAATCTCTTTATGTTGCCCAGGCTAGTCTTCTCCTGGCCTCAAACAATCCTCCTGCCTTGACCTCCCAAACTGCTGGGACTACAGGTGTGAGCCACTGCACTTGGCCCACTTAACCATTTAATCTTAGAATTACAGTGAAATAACAATTACAGTGAAATAACAGCTGTAAGAATTACAGTGTACTTTAAATATATATGTATATATACACACAATCTTTTTACATTTAATTCCCAAATATGAATTGAGATAAATAGAATTAATGATATGTTAGAAAATCGCAGGCAAGCTATGTTAAGACACTTGCCTAAGATCGGACAACTTGTAAATGACAGGGCTGTAATTTAAACTTAGTTGTGGTGATTCTCAGGCTCATTCTCATTAACAGAGGAGTCTGAGATAGTTGTTCCTACCTCCTCTCAGCATGGGCCAGCACGATCAGACTGTAATCTGGGTCTGTCTGTTTCACTTTACTGAACTATCCCAACGTTGCAAGGACCTTTGAATTGCTGAGTCTCATGATGCTTTTTCTATCCTCATTTTACCTCTCTCAAGAATCCAGGTTATTGATCTTTCCTGCCACTGGGAGCTCCTGTTTTGGCTTCTAAGACCTGATGTCTCTTGGCTTCTTCCCTCCAGGCTGGCTTCTTTCAAGCCTCTACAGGGTTTCTGCTTCCTTACTGCCAAGGCTTCATCCTCTGCCCCGGGGGCTCCTCAGTCCACATGCAGGTGGCTTTAACTAAACTGCCTGAATCCACAGCTAACCTCAAGGAGAAACTGCCTCTTTCACATCAGACATCATCCGAGTTCCAGACATGGCTCTTCAGCCACAAGGTGGATACCATGATGAGATGACTCTGGCTTTGCAGACTTCAGAAATCTAAAATCAAACTCACCATCTTTCCTTTCCAACTTGGCCTTCCTGCATCCAGTCTGAGTTGGCATCTTTCACCTGTTTATGAAAGCCAAAATTATGGGCAAGACCCTACATTTGAATTTGTTTTCTCATGCACCACCTGGCTTATTGTAATCACCCACTGATTAGTCTTCCTGACTCCTGTCTGGGCCCTCTGACAAATGTTTCTAGGTGGAAGCAAGAGTGGTCTTTCTAAAATATAAATTTATCATTGCATTTGCTTGCACAGTGTCCTTCAGTGGCTCCCTGTAACTCAAACTTTGGTTTTGCTACAAGATTTTCCATGACCTGGTATTTCTCATCAAACTTCTCTCCTGCATTCTGTTCACTTGGCCCTTACCCTGCCTTCCACTATGCACATGATTCCCCAAGGCCGGGTGACACTACAGCATTGTCTCATTTGCTGTGCATGTGACACTCTGCAGCAGCATTCCCCAGTGTGGAAGGTCCGCCTGCCCTCGGCACCCTGCAGGGTGAGATGCGGCATTCCTCTGAGCCCAGTGACCTCTGAGCACATCTCTGTTATAACAACCATCATAAGGCACTGTCCCTGCTTGAGCTGCTTAGGTAAGGCTCATCTCAGACTAGTACAGAAGCCGTTTAGAAGCTAAACAGATTTACGAGCTGTACCATCAGATTCCTCTCCTATTGCTCATTAGCTGTGTGGCCCCTGGGCAAATTACTTATCCTCTCTACGTCTCAGCTTCCTTATCTATAAGATGGGAATCGTAACAATATCTATCTCATAGTAATGTTGTGAGGGTTAAATGGGGAAATACACACGAAATGTTTAGAATGGTGCCTGGCACATTGTAAGCATAGGTAATTATTATTTGCTTTTGCCTCACAGTAATCTAGCACGATTACTATTTTGTATTACTGCACAAAATCTTAATAAAATGAATTATACACAGCTGAGAGGGGGAGTGCTGCTTGTTTTAAAAATAAAATTAAATCAGACTGCATCTTGACTAAAGTAATACCCAATCCTTCTGAAATTAAATGGATATCAGGAGAACTATAGGATAATGCTATTGAAGAGGAAATAGAAAAAAAATAGGTTAAAAGTGAAGCTGATGAACCCCTCAACGTCTACTATCCTCAAACAAATAACTTGAGATAATATGTTTAAGATATTAGACTGATCAATATCGTGTAAACACTTCAGCCTGTTTCCTAAGGGCAGTTATACCCATATGTACTACACATACACACACATCCAGAGGACAGGATTTTAAACACATATAAAATATTATATAAAGAAAATAATTCTGGTCCCTTCCTTAGGAAAGGCTCCTAAATCTCCAGGCAGGAAGAATTTGCAAACTAAACCCTTCCATGAAGATTAAAACAAAAGCCAAAGCCTATCAGTGGCAGCTGCTTCCATTAGTTAGTTCAGCTCCCATTTTTTTCCATGAAGAAACTAACCTTTGTCCATCCCAGTTGATACCTGTGAATATAGAAGACGTTGTCCAAGACAAAACTAAGCTGAGAAATCTGTAAAGCACCGATAGAAATAATAAAAAAAAACTAGATAGACATTAAAAGAAAGAAAGAAATTCTGCACTGAAATAAGAAAGATAAGTGGTGAAAACCTGGAGAGGGAGACTGATGAGAGCAGAGAAGTCAATGAGACTGTAGCAGAAGCAAACAAGCTGTCTATGGGGTCTTCACGCATGCAGACAGAACGCTAGGTGGTTACACAATGTATTTTTCTATTTCTAAATCCTCAAATGTTCATCACAACTACATTCCAAAACCCATTTAAAATAATGCAGCCTTCATAACACACAATGTAACTTTAAGAAGTCACATAACGAGGTTTTATAATGTTTTCCATCTCCATTAATTTCAGCTGATCTATATAAATACTCCTCAATTAAGTCACAGAGTGTTCATCTACAATCATGGGCCTGAGGATGCTGGACCTGAACTGCTTGGCTTTATAGGGGAGCAATTGCACTGCAGTGGTTGGAAGACTTCCCTCTGCCTTCCTGCTTCTATTTATGCCAAGACCCTCAAATCGTGCAGAAGGAGCTGCGAGCCTTGCTGAGAGGCTGGCACATGGATAGTGGAAATATTGCCAAGTCAGCAAACTGGCAGATGGCAAATTGGAAAAAAAGCAAGGGAACTGAGAAGACAATGAAAATTCTAGACAACTATAGGATACAATGTGGATTGTTTTTAATTAACAATTTGGTATGCAAATCTTGTAAGAAATAAAAGAACTAAAGAGGCTAAACTAAAATCACTGAAAAATAGAGCTGGAAGGACATTAGAAATCACTTAGTTCCCTCACTCCTCCAAATGTGTCAAGGGAGGAGAAAGACTTAGAGAGACTCAAAAGATTTCCATTAGCCTTGTTGCTAGTAAGTTAATTCAGTCACTAAAAATATAAAGAAACACAAACAAACAAAAAACCATTAGGAATAAAACGAAAAGCATTAGAAAAGAATAAAGGTAAAATCAAAACTTCTATTTTTGTATATTTAAGTAATCTAACAGATAACATTTTGTTCAAAACGTTAATTGTAACAACGTATTAATAATTACAACTAAGGTATAAGTCACATAAATGACAGCAATGATATAGGGGACAAGAGGGAGAAATTTGGAATACTTTGCTATTATAAGGTGCTCATATCACCCACAAAGCGGTACAGTGTTAATTGAACATTCCCCTGAGTTAGTCGTAAATGTATTGCACACTTTAAGGCAACCACTAAAAATAAAAATAAAAAAGGAGTAAAACTGATATACTAAGAAAAGAGAGAAAATGAAATCACATAGAATGTTCAATTAAAACCACTGAAAGTAGAAAAAGAGGAAAAAGTAAAAATAAGAACAATGAACTTGGGCAACACATAGAAAACAACAGCTAATGCTAATCAAAACAAAGCAGGTGTAGTCATATTAGTTTCAGACAGAGTAGACCTCAGAGCAAGAAAAGTTATCAGAGATAAAGAGCAGCATTGCACAGTGATAAAAAGGGGTCAATTCCCAAGAAGGCCTAATGATGAAAGTTTATGAGAAAGCATCTAAGTAAGTGAAGCAAAAACTTATAGAACTGACGAATCTTGGAACACTAGGCAGATATCAAAAATAATCAAATCATGTCCTTTGCAGCAACATGGATGCAGCAGGACACCATTATCCTAGGTGAATTAACGCAGGGACAGAATACCAAATACTGCATGTTCTTACTTGTAAGTGGGAACTAAACATTGACTACATCTGGACATAAAGAAGGTAACAATAGTCCACAGTGGGGACTACCACAGTGGGGAGAGTGGAAGTGGGAAAAGGGTTGAAAAACTACCTATCAAGTACCGTGTACACACTCTGCTGACAGGATTATTTGTATCCCAAACCTCAGCATCATACAACTTATCCATGTGACAAACCTGCACATATACCCCCGAACCTAAAATAAAAGTTGAAAAAAATTAACAAATCTATCTTATCTTGCAATTCTTAAATGTCATTGACATGTATCTAAATTTGAGTCTGTTTTTATTCATTTTGTTCAGTTCTCAGCTATTCATTTCAGACTTTAGATTCATGTATTTGATTGCTTGACTATTTACTCACTTCTCTCTGCTCTTTTTGGGAGTAACCTGGAATCCCTGCAAGATGGCTATTATTATCTTGCATGTTTTATATAAATCCTGCATATACTCTTATTCATTTATTTCTGTGAAATTGACCTTTCTTAGTCTTCTATTAATAGCTTACTATCTTCAGCTGTGTCCGTTCAATTTTCAACACAGAAACACATACATAGTAATATGTATTTTCACATGTATTGAGGCTATTGAATACGTTTTTATAACTTGTAAACTTCCCAAAATATTGTTTCTTATCTCTGTAAGCAAAACTATAATTATTATATTAAGTTATATTTTGATCCTCCATTAAAAAAGAAACAGGTGAATCCAATATTATAGTTGGAGACTTTGACATCTACTTATGAGAAATAGA
This sequence comes from Rhinopithecus bieti, assembly GCF_001698545.2. Lineage (NCBI taxonomy): Eukaryota > Metazoa > Chordata > Mammalia > Primates > Cercopithecidae > Rhinopithecus > Rhinopithecus bieti. The sequence continues at coordinate 862,003 of NW_016807049.1, forward strand.
TCCATCAGACAGAAAATCAGAAAGGACATAGCTGAACTCAAAAATACCATAGGTATAATGAACATCTGTAGACTATTCAGTCAAAAGTATTAGAGTATACATTCTTCTCAAGTTTATATGAAGCATTCACCAAAATAGACCACATTCTGGGCCATAAAACACACTTTAACAAATTAAAAAACATATAAATCAAACAATGTCTGCTTTCAGACTACACTGAAACTAAGTTAAAAAACAATAAATATAGCTGAAAAGTCCCCAAAAGAGAGAGTAAACAACACCCTTCTAAATAATACATGGGTCAAAGAAGAAATCGTGAAAGAAATTTGGAATATTTTGAACTAAATGCAAATGGTACACAATTTTATCAAAATTTGTGTGGTGCAGCAAAACTAGTGATAAAAGCGAAATTTATGTCATTGAATGTATATATTAGGAAAGAAACATCTTAAAATCCATAATCTAAGTTTCCACCTTAGAAAAGTAGAAAAGGAGCAAATTAATTTCAAAGTAAGCAGATAAAAAATATATACTAATGTCTCTACTAAAAATACAAAAAAAATTAGCCGGGCGTGGTGGTGGGCTCCTGTAGTCCCTGCTTCTTGGAAGGCTGAGGCAGGAGAATGGTGTGAACCCAGGAGGCGGCGGAGCTTGCAGTGAGCGGAGATTGTGCCACTGCACTCCAGCCTGGGCAACAGAGCGAGACTCCATCTCAAAAAAATAAAAAAAACATACTAATAAATGGAGCAGAAATCAATGAAACCAATTTCTACAAAGAGAAAATCAGTAGAGAACATCAACAAAACTGAAAACTAGTTATTTGAAAAGATCAATAAAATCAATAAGTCTCTAGTCAGGCCAACTAAGAAAAAAGGTAAGGATTCATATTACTAAATCATAATTGAGAGAGGAGACATCACTGGAGATAACATGGACTTTACAAGGATGATAAAGGAACATTATGAACACATTTTGCCCACAACGCTGATAATCTAGACGGGAGGAATTAATTTCTTGAAAGCTACAAGCTGCCAAAAACGTATACAAGAAGCAATAGTTGATTGAAATAGGTCTATATCCATTAGAGAAATTAAATCAATAATCACTTTCCAAAACAGAAAGCACTAGTTCCAGATGGGTTCACTGGTAAATTCTACCAAATATTTAAAGAAAAATTACACCAATTCTCTATGATCACTTTCAGCAGATAGAAGCAGAGAAAATACTAATATACTTTATGAGGCTAACATTATCCTAATATCAAAACTAGACAAATACATTACAGGAAAAGAAAACTATAGATCAGTATTGCTTAAGAACATAGATGCAAAAGTCCTCCACAAAATATTAGCAAACCAAATCCAACAATACATAAAAAGAATATACAATATGACCAAGTGAAATTTATCCCAAATATGCAAGACTGGTTCAACATTTGAAAATTCATTAATGTAATCCATAATATCAATATGGTAAGATGAAAAACAACTTGATTATATCTAAAAGCAGAAATAGGATTTGACAAAACCCAACACTTATTCATGATAAAATTCCCAGTAAACGAAAGAGAGGGAAATATCCTTAATTTTTAAGGAATATCCACAAAAATTTCACAACTAATATCATACTTAATAATGAGAAACTAGTAGCTTTCCCACTAAGTCATGTACAAGGCAAGGATGTCTCCACTCACCACTGATTTTCAACATGACACTGGAAGTTCCAGTTAATGCAATAATACAAGAAAAGGGAATGTTAGGAATTTAGATTAGGAAGGAAGGAATAAAACTGTATTGACATGATCATCTATGTAGAAAATCCAAAAGAATTCATAAAAAATCCACAAAACAAAAACAAAAGAACAAACCCTCTTGCCCAAACTGCTAAAACTAATAAGGAATTGTATCCCCGTTACAGAATGCAGTTGACAACAATCCGTTGCTTTCCTGTACCAGCAATTAACAGGTGGAATTTGAAATTAAAAACACATATTAATGTTAATTTCCCCCCAAACAGGTATAAATCTATCACAATAGGTGTAAGATTGACATGAGGAAAACATAAGACTCTAAAACTATAAAAGCTATTAAAGAAGAACTAAATAAATGGAAAGATATTTCATGCTCATGGATAGGAAGACTCCATATTGTCCAGATGTCAGTTACTCCTCATTTGATTACTAGATTCAAGACAATCCCGATCAAAATCCCAGAAAGTTATTTTGTATATATGGGCAAAATGATTTTAAAGTTTACATGGAGAGGCAAAAGATCCAGAATAACCAATACAATATTAAAGGAGAACCAAGTCAGAGGACTGATACTTGACCATCTTACGTCAAGACCTGTTAAAAGATAATCAAGACAGTGTTCTATTGGTGAAAGGACAGACAGACCAATAAAACATAATTGAAAGCCCAGAAATAGGTCCACATGAATACAGTGAATCGATCTTTCACGATGGTGCAAAGGCAATACAATAGACTAAAGATAGTTTTTCCACAACTGGAACAACTCGGCATCTACACACACACACACATGCAAATAAATGCAGACACAGACCTTACACCCTTCACAAAACATTAACTCAAAATGAATCACAGATCTAAATGTAAAACATAAAATTATAAAACTGCCAGAACATAACAAAGGAGAAAATCTAGATAACCTTGGGTTTGGTGATGATTTTTTTGATACAACACCAAAGTAACCATTCATGAAAGAAATAATTGATAAGCTGGACTTCATTAGAATGTCTTCTCTGTGAGAGACACTGTCACGGGAATAAGAAAAGTCACAGATTGGAAGAAAATATTTGCAAAACACATAAAGAACTGTTATCCAAAATATGCAGAGAATGCTTACAACTCAACAATAAGAAAACCAACCACCTGATTAAAAAATGGTCAAAGCCTGAACAGACTCTTCACCAAAGAGGATATATAGCTGGCAAATAAACATAGGAAAACATGCTCAACATATTTTCTTAGAGAAATGCAAATTAAAACAACAGCATACCACTACATATCTATTAGAATAGCAAAAATCCAGAACACTGAGAACACCAAATGTTGGTGAGGATATGGAGCAATAGGAACTTTAATTTATTGCTAACGGGAATGCAAAATGGTACTGATGCTTTGGAATACTGTTTAGCAGTTTCTTACGAAACTAAACATATTCTAACTATACAATCTGGCAATCACATTACTTGGTATTTATTCAAAGGAGCTGAAAACTTATGTCCACACAAAAGCCTACACATGAATATTTATAGCAGCTTTATTCATAATTGCCAAAACTTGAAAGCAACCAAGATGTCCTTCAGTAGGTGAATGAATAAATAAGCTGCAGTACAATGGAGTATTATTCAAAGCTACAAAGACAGACACTATCAAGACATGAACTGACATGAAGGAACTTTAAATGCGTGTTACTAAGGGAAAAAAAAAGCAATGTGAAAAGGCTACATACTGCATGATTCCAAGTATATGACATTTTGGAAAAGGCAAATATATGGAGACAGTAAAAAGATTAGTGGCTGCCAGGGGTTAGGGTGCAGGGAGGGATGAATAGGTAGAACACAGAGGATTTTTAGGTGACACTCTTCTTTTTTTCTTGAGACAGTGTCTTGCTCTGTTGCCAAGTCTGGAGTACAGTGACACAGTCTCAGCTTACTGCAACCTCCACCTCCTGGGTTTAAGCAATTCTTGTGGCTCAGCCTCCCGAGTAGCTGGGATTACAGGCCTGTGTCACCATGCCTGGCTAATTTTTTTGTATTTTTAGTAGAGATGGGGTTTTGCCACATTGGCTAGGCTGGTCTCAAGTGATCCACCTGCCTCGGCCTCCCGGAGTGTTGGGATTAAAGGCATGAGCCACCACACTTGGCCTAGGTGAAACTATTCTGTATGATACTATAATGGTGGATACATGATTCTGTAATTGTGAATACACTTGTCTGAGCCCATATATATAACACCAAGAGTGAAACCTCAGGTAAACCAGGGTCTTTGGTGATGATGTGTCAATGTTGATGCATCACTTATCACAATTACACACCCTAGTGGGGAATGCTGAGAACAGGGGAGGCTGTGCATGTGTTGGGGCAGGGGGTGTATGGGAATTCTCTATGCTTTCCTCTCCATTTTGCTATGAACTTAAGACTTCTCTAAAACATGAAATCTATGAAAAAACAAATGAACAAACAAATAAATAAAAAACACCAAACCCCCACAAGTCAAGTTTCATCAGTAAGGGAATATAAAATATTATAAATATTAAGATGGAAACATGAAGCAAATATTAAGATGGGAAAACGGTTCACTTATCCTTCTGACAAGTGGCAGTAAAATATTGTTAAACCATCCTTCTTGAAGGAAGAATAATGGAAATGGAAACAATCACATCGCACCTTCTTGAAACTATAAGTGTGTCTCTTTTAAGGATAGGACTTTATATGGTCATTGCAAATGTTCACAATAGGAGAAGGAAAAGTTGGACAAAAAAGGCCAAAATGAATAGGACCTGGCATCCCCTGTAATCGTGGCTCCAAAGAGAGGAATTACAGGATTGTGTGTGGGTAATGTCCAAGTCATTTCTGAATCAAATCCAAATCCCTTAGCTGCTATCGAGAAAACACTATGCGAACCAACGGGTTCACAATCATCCACCTCACAGCAAAGGATATGCACTCTTTGGGTCTGCCCTATGAGAATCCTATGATGTTGCTGGAGAAGGGCCATAGAAAGGCAATGGGAATGATCCAGGTCAGGAGGGACTGCTACATTTGTATAAATTCTTGTCTGCCAAGATAAATGTTGGGGAGGTGGCTGGTGGAAGTCTATAATATCAAAAGGGCACAGATAGCATAAACACGGAACTTCTAGCCAGAGGCCGTTAAAACCAGGATATGGAGAGAGGGTGGTAGATGTGATGACTTGGAGATTTCAGAAGTTAAATTTAAGACGTATAACAGTAATATTTAATCCAATCTAGAGTAAACATTGGTCACTCATTACCTCAAGAATTGGAAACGGTTGAAAATAGAAAGAACTCCGAAAGATGGTTTGCATAATTTCAAGCTGAATCATTCAGTTTTTATGTTTTGAGACTATATTCTTTTGAGTTTAGGGATGTGGTATTGCTCAATGTGCCGCTGTCAAGCTTAATACTGGGGCAGATGGTCAAAGGTCAACCCAGCACTGTTGCTTTTCTTTTTTAAAAAATTTCAATAGTTCTGGGGATACAGGTGGTTTTTGGTTACATGGGTAAGTTCTTTAGCAGTGATTTCTGAGGTGTGAGTGCACCCATCACCCAAGCAGTATATACTGGACCCAGTATGTGGTCTTTTATCCCTCCTTCCCTCCCAACATTTCCGCCAACCCCCGAGTCCCCATAGTCCATTACATCACTCTTATCCAGCGCTGTGTTTCTTACATTCCCCTGAAGAAAAAAAATTCGCCAAAGGCATTTTATCTAGGTCTCAGGAAATACAACCCTGTAACTATTTGAAGGATTTACATTTTTGGCTAATATCCTAAGCAGAACCTAGAATAGGTTTAAAGCTTTTTCACAGCACTCTGTGAATCTCATTTCTTTGTTTTTTTCTGCACTTAGTTTGCATCTGAATATCATAAATCGCTGATCAGCCTTATAGGCTGACAAAGAATATGCTCAAAGAACAGAAGAAAGCTGTGCTTTTTTACCTTTGTGCATTATCTGTACCCCACCTCAAATTCCTTAAACAAAACTTTGTGCCTGGCTCAAATTCGAGACTTAATGTTTATTTACCTAAATGTGATAGATTTAACATTTTATATTCCTGAAGTTTTCATTGTAATTCAGTCAATTAGTACCTCCCCAAATAGCACAGCTTCTGGAATAAATTTTTATAGAATAATGTTAGTTTTCATTTTTATAGTTATTAAGCTCATTAAACATCACCTCATTAAATTATTAAGCAATCTATGTTTCAATCACAGTTCCTTGAGAACCCTCCTCAAACGCCGTTCTGAAATCAAAATGAACTAACCTACAGCAGTGTTTTGCCTGACTAGTCTCTTCTATCACAGATGATGTCGATTTGGCTTGATTTTCTTTTAGTGGATTCTTGTTTATTCCTAGAGATGTCTTCCACTTTCTTGTGGCTTACAACCATCTGTTTAATAACCTTTCCCAGAATACAACCTTTTCTAGAATAGCACAGAGTGTTACATAGAGCAGACAGTTAAAATCTTTGGTTGAAAGGATTATTGTGTTAGCTCATGGATAAAGGATATACTATCGATACGGTTTGGCTATGTCCCCACCCAAATCTCATCTTGAACTGCAGTTCCCATAATCCTCATGTGTCATGGAAGGGACCCGGTAGGAGGTAATTGAATCACGGGGATGGTTACCTCCATGCTGTTCTCATGATAGCGAGTGAGTTCTTACAAGACCTGATGGTTTTATGAGGGGCTTTTCCCCCACTTTGCTCTGCACTTCTCCTTGCTGCTGCCATGTGAAGAAGGACGTTTGCTTCCCCTTCCACAATGACTGTCAGTTCCTGAGGCCTCCCCAGCCCTGTGGAACTGTGAGTCAATTAAACCCCTTTCCTTTATAAATTACCGAGTCTCCGGTACGTCTTTATTAGCAGCATGAGAACGGACTAATACAGGTATATTATATTCCGCTATATGGTGAGTACCTTGGCATGGCCCTCATTTAGTGAATTTTTTCCCAGGGACAGATTCTTTCTTTTCTTTTCCAGTCTGTGTTCTTTTTCCCTTCCTTACATCAATTTTTTGAAGGGTTCACTATCTGCCAGGGGATAAGGAAAATATGGGGAGTGGCATCTAGTTCTGAGCAGCCACACTGAGAAAGATGAGAATATACTGAATAGTCCTTCATATTATTATTCTATGTAATCACTGGGACCATTTCAAAACTTTTAAGATACACTTACATAATTAATGATTACATGTGTTACACATTGTCTAAGGATTTTGCAATCATTAACTCATGTAATCCTTATGACAACCTTATAAGGCACGTATTATATTATTATCTCCATTTATAGATGAGAAAACTGAGGCACAAAGCTGGTAACATGGAAGCTGTATTCAAATCCAAGGAGTCTGGCTCCAGAGTCTGTGCTTTTTTAGCCACTGTATTGTGCGTCTATGAGAGTAATAGGAGAAATGTTCACAGAGACCAAATCATTATTTGATGTCCCTTTGAACAGAGAAGACAATACAAAGAAAGCAAAGAGATAAATAAAAAAGAACAAACAAAAGCTGAGATGCACAAAAGCCATCAAATTTCTTTTATTCTAAAATATGTAAGACTTCAGGTCTAGAAATATTGATAAGGGTTAAAATCCCCTTTCAAGATGCCACAATATTACACTATAATCAAATCATTCTTTCCTGGAAATTCTCCTTACAGCTGAATTTCATTCAGCACAGGTGAGAACCTGTAAGGAAACTTTCTTTTACGTTCTTTCTGTCACCACTAGCAGCAGTTCCAAGCCTTCGGCTCCTTCTCTTCAAATCCTGCCCTATGACAGTCTGTTTCTCCTCTCCATTTCTCCCTGATCATATGATGACTGGTGCAATATGCCACATTCTAGTGTGTCTCATAACATGATGCTATTCTACGATTTCCTCTTTTACAAAATACCTTGTGCTTTCTTCCACCAGGCCGCCTAAAATGGAATCTTGAGCAAACTCCCTACGGGCATTGCCATACTTATACACTCACCAGGGAAAACAGCAACTGCTACTTGGCACTGAGATTTTGGAAGTTCTTAGAGTACAAATTAAAGCTGAATTGTACTTTCTGTTTAAGGAGACCCTAGGACTATGTCTCTATTCATATAACAAAAGAAAATATGTGTTTTAAACCTTTTTTCACAGCAGAATTGTTTTAGATAAGGCTCTGAAAACTGAAAATTCCTCCCATCTGGGTAGAATCTTGAACATTTTCACAGACAATCTTGTACCTCTTAAAAAACTAAATGTATTAAATATAAAAAGAGAACTTTGAGTTTCCCAAATACTTTTCAGAGTCAACAGTAAGTATAACTGTTTACTAACATGAATGTCAAAGATAAAATTATTGCTTGATTTTTCAGTAATTCTTAAAATTAATCTGAATTTTTTTAAATAAACTTACCCAAAGAGGTAAAACTAACTTTTTTTTTTAAGCCATGATCCCAAGTTAGATAAGACAGACTATCAGATCATGAAAGAATATCAAATAGCACTTAGTGCAAAGTTTTAATTCAGTATAGTCTCTAGAAAGACTGAATTCGTATAAAGACTATATGGTAGTTCTTTTTCTTTTTTTCACATCCTTTTTCTCTACAGAGTTTGATTCACTCTCCTGTGACAAAGAGATTTCCAAAACTATTGCGCACTAAGGTTTAAATAAGCTTCCCTCACATTTTTCCCCTTCTCTCAAATTTTTCCCTCTCTATATTCCAGCGTAGCTGTCAGAAAACATCTGATGGTAATAAACAATGTCCTTTCCTCTGTGAAGGGAAACACTTCCTGGTCTTTTTTATTAGTAGAACTATCTGACAAGGCAGCGATCAGATAATTATTTAATTATTGTTTCTAAATGGAGGGACTTCCCCCATATCCTTCTGTGAACCAGTGCAACCCTAGGTTTTGGAGAAAGCTGCCAGAAGGAAAGGATGGCTAACATTATTCTGAAACGTGATGCAATCTCTCAGACTCATTATTTTATTTAATGAAATGTGTGTCATTGTTGATGAGCAAAAAATTTTATTTGATGAAAACTATGCCATCCAAAGACTTCAGCCTCAAAAGAAATTTCATTCTGCACTGATTTAAATTGAATTTTCTTTTTCTACATCCTGATTATAAAAATCTTTCTTTTCCCCACATTGAAAGACTAATTGGCTTTCATGACTAAGCAAACACAGGAACTCCTATTTAATTCTAGATTTAATTACCTACCAATCTGATAATGGCTAAGGAATATTGGAGCAGGTAGTCTTTCCTCACCAAAGACTCATTCTCCTTCCTTCTTCCATTCTAACGAAACCCCTCTGCATTGAGGTAACATGCGGATTCCTTTAATTACAGGAGTTATTCTCATTCTCCCAAGTCTAGGGATTGAAGCATGATTGATTACAACTAGCTGTCTTCATCTTCTTTCCCTTGACTAGTGATTGATAGCTGAAGGGCCAAGTGTGAGGGGCCAGTGGAAGGTAGGACTGCTAGTGAGGACTTCCTTTTCAGAATTAAAAGGCAAAGAAAAGAAAGTCTTTTGCTCCTTTACTTTCATTCCTGCCTGGAATGTGGCTGTGATTTCTAGTAGTGCAGTAGACACCTTGCAACTGTTATACAAAGCAACAGGAATGGGAATGAAAACCAACATAGTAAGAAATAGCAAAAACAAAGATGGAAAGAGCCTGTGCTCCTAACGTCAGAAATAAGCAGTTAATTCAATACCAGCAACTGCCTTCTTCCAGACCTCTTCATATTTGAGATAAGTAAACAGTTACTTAAATCATTAATAATAGGGTATTTTATTATTTGCAGCTGAATACGTTCATGATAAATATAGCTATAAAGTCAACTTAGACTAGAATGTGCTATTTGATGAACAATGTAAAAAGCTTTGGTTTGTGTTGGTTACTTAGATGATGCTGAGAATGCCTGCAACCTTTTGGTGGTAAAGCAGACCCAAATACACACTCCCCTCTTACAGATCATTAGTGAGTAACCCTTCCCTAGATCGGGATGTTTAAAAATTGTTGACATATAGTGTATGTTGTAGACTTTCCCGAACATTTTAAATTTCAGTGTCAAAATTTTCCTATCATATCACTGAGAATCTCCAAACATCTCAAAAAAGTCTTCCTCTGCATGGATTTAATGAGTGTTTACCAGGTGCTAAGCTCTGTGCTGAGTGTGGGGGTTCAGAAATGACAAGACAACATCCTTGTTTGAAGACACTTAGTCTAATAGTGGAGATGAAAAACAGAAACACGTATGCATTAAAATAAAATGTTGGAAGCAACTTCTGCCTTTAGGAGACAGGAAAGACATGAGAGAGGAGGGATATCTGGCTGAGGCAGTGAGGTATGGGTAAGAGCTTGTTGGGAGGAAAAGCAGGGCAAAAGCTATTCAGAGAAACAAGTGGTAATTGTATAGAGAGGGAGTCACAGAAAACCATCGTGTACAGTGGGGGTGCGAGAATTTGCAAAAAGAACTGGAAGATAGGAAATGAGACCAGAGCAGACTGTAAACTGCCTTAAATGCTCCAACAAACTGCTTAGAGTTTAGCCTGCAGACAATGCAGAACAATAGAAGGCCTTTAAACAGTAGAGAATTGGGTCAGATCTGGGGAGATTATTCATTACTTCAATGTTTTTCTGTAAGACACAATAATATACAATCACGTAAAAATTTAAATAACAAGGAAGTATAGGCTGGGCGTGGTGGCTCATGCCTGTAATCCCAGCACTTTGGAAAGCTGAGGTGGCCCGATCACCTGAGGTCAGGAGTTCCAGACCAGCCTGGGTAACGGTGAAACCTCATTTCTATGAAAATACAAAAAATTAGCCAGTTGTGGTGGTGCACGCCTGTGATCCTAGCTACGGGGAGGCTGAGGCAAGAGACTCGCTTGAACCTAGGAGGTGGAGGTTACAATGAGCTGAGACCTCTCATTATAACCATTGCACTCCATCCAGCCTGGGTGACAGAGGGAAACTCTCAATTGAAACTCCATCTCAAAAAATAAAATAACATAAAGCATATACATAGAAATGGAAAGTTTCTTTCTTTGCCTTCACACCCACCCTCTCTCAGGGGAAGCTGCTAATAACAATTGTTGTATATTTCTCTGGACTTTTCATTTTTATGCACACTGTATCACCTATTTTATCTTTCTTTTGTTTCTGTTTGTATGTCTCTATCTCCTGTCTGTCTCTGTATCTATCTTTTTAACAAAGATAGAACCACAAAGAAATATAGGATATTTTTGCAGCTTACTGTTTGACCTGAGAATGTACTGTGGATATCCTTTCCTGTCCACACATACAGATTGACCACACTGCTTTTCGTATCTGCATATTAATCTCAAACAGGGCTTTGAAACCAATGGGCGTGTAGGCTAAATGTGGCATGCTGTCTGGAAGACAGCCACACCCGTTTATGTGTGTATTATCTATGGCTGCTTTCTTGATACAAGAGCAAAGTTGAGTAATTATGATAGAGACTGTATGGCCCGCAAAGCTTGATATATTATAATACTATCTGCCCCTATACAGGAAATGTTTGATGACTCTCGGTCTACATTATGTACACACTAGAATGAATTTCATCATTTCTGCATTGATGTCCACTTAGGTCACACAGTTGTTTTGTCACAAATAAGGCTGCAATGAACAACCTGACATATCTTTGTGCTCAGAAGTGAGTGTTTCTGTAGGAGAGTGTGCTGGAAGTGGAGGTGCTGTATGAACAGATTTCCATTCTTTTTTCTTGTTTTGGCGGGAATCCTGGCGGCAGTGTGGAGAGGAGTTTGGAGCTAGGAGTCTCAGGGAACAAGATCAATTAGGAGGCTATTCCAATAATCCAGGGTCGAGAGGAGGCAAGCCCAAAGGTGCAAACGGGAAGAGGCTAGAACTGAAGAGATATTTGGGAGGAAATATTGAGAATGACATGTTGGATGAAATGAAGGAGGGAGATGGTGGCTAACATGCTTCTGAGATTAAAAGTTTGAATAACTTACCGAAAATAAAAAGATTAGCATCATCTGAAATGTGAAACTAAGAAAGGATGTTTTCCTTGAATGTCTTTTTTTTCTTTTGAGAAGGAGTCTAGCTCTGTCACCCAGGCTGGAGTGCAGTAGGGTGAGCTTGGCTCACTGCAACCTCTGCCTCCCAGGTTAAAGCAATCCCCTGCCTCAGCCTCCATAGTAGCTGCGATTACAGGCACCCATCACCAGGCCTGGCTAATTTTTGTATTTTTAGTAAGGACAGGGTTTCACCATTTTGGCCAGGCTGGTCTCAAACTCCTGACCTCAAGTGATCTGCCCATTTCAGCCTCCCAAAGTGCTGAGATTACAGGTGTGAGTCACCGTGTCTGGCCTGAATGCCACTTTAAAAAATCTTAAGACAAATTGATGTAAAATTCACTTGGGTACTTTCATTTTGAGATAAGAAGCATGATTATGAACAAAGGCTTGTGGTTCCTTATATCACCAATGATCATTATTTTAAGTCTAATAGTTCCCTCCATAGCTGTCATCACTCTGGTCCCTCCACTTTCTTGGGCATGGTGAACCTTTCCTGGTCATTCAAGCAGTCCTCTTCCATCAGGTCCTTTCCTTCATTCCCCATAACAGCAGATTATGTGCCTAAGGCAAAGATCCTTGGATCCTCAACATTGTGATGATTGAAATTTTTATCCGGGCTCTTAGCCTTCTTCTGAAGCACATCTTCACAGGATGGTACAGATTTCCTGTCTATATCCTCAAATCACAAGTTAAACCAATTTTCACATTTCACTAAGATTATGTCTTTCACTTGACCATTTTTTGTTGTTGTTGTCGCAAAAAAATAAATTTACCATACTACAAGCATTACTGACTAAACTGAGATGAGGAAAGGGCCACAAAGCCAAATGAATCTGCAAACACATACACTGTCTAGGCCCACCCACTGATCTTGGAGCCCATTCAGATCTAGGCCTCCACAAACCTACGTCCCGTGAATTTTAGGAGCAACAACACATGGTTGAAATGAAAGCTAATAAATCTGAAAATACCATAGGTCGGCTGTACTCTCCAAGCACTGTGGAATTTTCCATAGACAGTGTTCAACATATTTTGATATAGAGCTTTTTTGAGTATGAAACCAGAGTGCTCCAGAATCTAAAAGTACTTGAAAATGAGATAAGATCATTATGTTGGCTTTTTTTTGGTTAGTTTTTGTGATTTTTAAGTGGGAGGTGCCCTGGTAACAGAGTTTAGCTAAAAAGAAGGTGATGGATGGCCCTAAAAGAAATAGGTGAGCCCCACACAAATAATTTTTTTTTCTTTTTTTGAGACAGAGTCTCGCTGTGTTGCCCAGGCTGGAGTGCAGAGGCATGATCTCTGTCCACTACAAACTCCGCCTCCTGGGCTCAAGCAATTCTCATGCCTCAGCCTCCCAAATAGCTGGGACTGCAGGCACCTGCCACCATGCCCGGCTAATTTTTGTATTTTTAGTAGAGACAGGGTTTCGCTATGTTGGCCAGGCTGGTCCTGAACTCCTGACCTCAGGTGATCTACCCGCCTTGATCTCCCAAAGTGCTGGGATTACAGGCACCACACAAATAATTCTACACCTACAGGAAAAAAATGGATGCATTTACTGAGTGATCTGGAAGGAGAAGATCTACAGTAACTAAGTCGATGGCAAAATGTCACGACTCCTTTCGGAACACAGTGCTTATACAACTGTTCTACATGCTGAATAGGTCAGTCATCTCATTACCAAAATTCACATTTTAAAGGAAAGAACATCTTGGGGCTCTCTGTCTATGAAATCCTGCCACTTTGATACTGAAGTTCTTAGACAGCTCTGAGGCCAAGTCTTACAGAGTTGACATAACAATAACATCAATGCTTTTGCCAGAGACCTTTGAGATCAGATCCAGGGAAATGCAGAGTAGGACAGATCAAAGCCTCACCAGGCTGGTGGCAGGCACAGCAGCCCTTCCCTACTTACCCATTGCCTAACTGTTCTCCCCGTCCTGGGAGGGAAAGGCAAGTGTCAATATCCCTGCCACTTTCCCTATAGAACAACTTAATGAAAGAAGAAATTCCTAGCATAGATGTGCAAAATCATGAAGAACATATTCAGAAGAAAAAAAAAAGTCGCTTAGGTCAGGCGCGGTGGCTCACGCCTATAAACCCAGCACTTGGGGAGGCCAAGGTTGGTGGATCACTTGAGGTCAGGTGTTGGAGACCAGCCTGGGCAACATGGTGAAAATCTGTCTTTACTGAAAATACAAAAATTAGCTGGACATGGTGGCGTGTGCTTGTCATGCCTCAGGAGGCTGGGGCAGAATTGCGGAACCCAGGAGGCGGAGGTTGCAGTGAGCTGAGATCATGCCACTGCACTCCAGCCTGGGTAACAGAGACTCCATCTGAAAAAAAAAAAAAAAAAAAAAAGCTGTTGTCATTTTACTCTGGTCCTTAGGGAGAAGTAAGGCAAAGAGACTTCTGATATGGGAAAAGGTTACATCTGGAAAACATTCTCAGCCCTCTACATCTCTCCATGGGCAATCACCACAGTGTCTAAGGATTGTAATAAAGGAAGTATCAGATGAAGGAAAAAAGGAGAATCGCAAATCACTACCAAATGTTTAGAATCCACAATTGCTTTATTCTTCACAGCATGTTTATTTCAACCTGCATTTAGCATTTATTTAATTTTGCCCTGCAATTAATTTTTACGTGTTTATTTTCACCAGGTTGAGCTTTTTGGAAGGCACAAGTGCTGCGTTATTCGTTTTTGTATCACATATTCATCCATCCCTTCCCAACTCCAGTATCAACCTGGCACATATTAGGTACATCACCAGCTATGTAGTTTTACCCTATCCTGACTACTGTCTTTATTTCAGTGTTTTCCCTCCAAAAATCTGATCTTTAAATGGTTAGCTTGATGGAGTTCAATGCTTCTGAAGTGAATGTTAATCCTGAGATATGCTTTAGGAGAAAGAATTTACATTAGCAAATAGATCTGAAAAATTGGGCATACGCTAGTCTCTTTTTGGAAAATCACAATGCATATTAGCAAATTAAAGCCTCTGAGATGACTTGCAATGAAGGGATCAGTTCAAGCCTGTTTTGCTCAGTCTTTCCTATCATGTTGAATAGGGGTATTGTGTTGTTGTTGTTGTTTTAATCCTGTCTATTGACGTACTCTGGAATTATTGTTCTTTAGAATGTTGCTATTCAAACTGTGGCCTATGGACCAGTAGCATTGAAATTACCCGGGGCTTGTTATAAATGCAGGCTCTCACATCTCACTCCAGCCCGCATGAACCAGGGCCTGCGCTTAAACAAGATACCCAGGTGATTCACACGCACATCACTGCAGAAAACACCTGAGGAAACTCAGGTGTAGTGGAAAAGGATTTAGCTTGGAAAACCAGGTAGATCCATCCGATTCCATCAGTTACAAACTATGTGATCTTCTGCAAGAAAATCTGTATATTGCATGATCATTGTGAAGATTAAATAAAATAATATACCTAAATCACCTGGCACATAATAAATACTAAGTAAACTACAGCAATTTCTATTAGGATCATTATTCATGCTGTACATATACTTCACTTATTACGTAATTATAGTCATTGATTTTAATTGACCAACCGAATTGATTTGTTAACCACATTGATTCTAGAAAGTTAGTATAATTAATGTGTGCTACAATCAAAGGAGAATATAATAATCCCTCAAATCCCCTTTTGCTTCCTCTTTAAAGAAGCTGTTTTTATCATAGGAAATCTATATTTACAGAGGAATAGGAAGATGGTTTATGAAAGTCCAAGTTGTTTGTCTTTGAATCGCATCCCCTCCTTTCCTCTGGAGCAAAAAATTGGAGGATTCAGAATTGGAAATTCTCATGCCTGAAAGTTTAGATTCCTAAGGACCACACATTTTACGTCATTAATACCCTAACATTTAATTAGCAATTTCATTTATCTTAGGCATGTATAAACAACATCCATTTACTTAAAAAAATCACGCCAGCCTGGTTTTCACGTTCCATGTGACAAAGATTTTCTGAACTTTTATCAGAAAAAAAAAATACAAAAGTCAATTGGGGAAGAGGTGAAACTAATTGAGAAAAAATATAATTAGCAAGCAAATATCCTTTCTGCCCATATTTTCTATTTTTGCTCTATTATTTAATATATATCCCGCGAGACCGAGCGCGGTGGTTCATGCCTGTAATCCCAGCACTTTGGGAGGCTGAGGCGGGTGGATCGACTGAAGTCAGGAATTTGAGACCAGCCTGGCCAAAATGGCGAAACCCTGTCTCTACTAAAAATACAAAAATTAGCCAGGCATGATGGCATGTGCCTGTAATCCCAGCTACTCAGGAGACTGAGACAGGAGAATCACTAGAACTCGGGAGACGGAGGTTGCAGTGAGCCCAGATCGCACCACTGCACTCTAGCCTGGGTGACAGAACAAGACTCTGTCTCAAAAAAAATTATATCTATATCTATCTATCTATGTATCCATATCTATATACATGTCCATATCTATATCTGTCATCGATATCTATCTATATTTATATCTATCTATAGATAGATATCCTGTGAACTTCATTTGTATTTTATACCCACAAATGCTTTGAATGGCCAGAGCACATTTAATTTATTCCTTTCTGGGGGGGCTTTTATTTTAAGTTCAGGGATACAAGTGCAGGTTTGGTACATAGGTTAACTTGTGTCATTGGGCTTTGTTGTATAAATTATTTCATCATGCAGGTATTAAGCCTAATACCTATTAGTTGTTTTCTTGATCCCCTCCCTTTATTTATTTACTATAAATATATTTATTCAGCTTAAGAGACTCTAGCTCTCCATCTTAGATTCCAACAAGTGTTGGTGACAAAGCACTGTGATGCATGGACTGCTTTTCTTCTTGCTTTCTCTCCATTTTATTCTCCCCATATGGCATCATATCCATATATGGTAATCCTACATTTGAGGATAAGCCCTCAGGGCTTCAGTTATTTAGACATGCCATTTCTTCTTTCTTATCTCTCTCAGATCTGGCATTTATTTTTGTTAAGAAAATACTCATGCATGGCTGGACGCCGTGTCTCACATCTGTAATCCCAGCACTTTGAGAGGCCAAGGTAGGTGGATCACCTGAGGTCAGGAGTTCAGGACCAGCGTGGCCAACATGGTGAAAGCCTGTCTCTACTAAACAATACAAAAATTAGCCCGGTGTGGTGACGGGCACCTGTAATCCCAGTTACTTGGGAGGCTGAGACAGGAGAATTGCTTGCGCCCAGAAGGCAGAGGTTTCAGTGAGCCAAGATTGCGCCATTGCACTCCAGCCTGGGCGACAAGAGTAAAACTCCATCTCAAAAAAAAAGCAAAAACCGCAATTATTTTTGCGCCAACCTGATAGAACGGGTCTTTGTTTTCTTTGCCCTTCTTTCTTGGTGGACATGGAGGTGATTTCCAGCCTTGCTGACAGGCCTTGCCCTGATGCANTAGCCCGGTGTGGTGACGGGCACCTGTAATCCCAGTTACTTGGGAGGCTGAGACAGGAGAATTGCTTGCGCCCAGAAGGCAGAGGTTTCAGTGAGCCAAGATTGCGCCATTGCACTCCAGCCTGGGGAAAAAAAAAAAAACCCATCTAAAAAAAAAAAAAAAAAAAAAAAAAGAAACACAAAAAAGAAAATACCCATTCATTTTATTAAACTTAGTTCATCGCCAAGTTGATTTTTTCCCCCAGTTTGAACATACAAATGCATGTTGAATATACTAACCGCTTGAGGCCCTTTTTGACATATCCATACACTCTTACATCAAATACAGCAGTTAAAAGAAAGAAGTTGGGCTCTCTCCCTACAAAGCCATTTTTTGTGTGTAAGGAAAGAAGTAGGTTTCGGTTTTTAATACCAATCTGACACCAGCAACATCAAGAAGTTCAACCACTGGGTTTTTTGTCCTAAAAATGTGTGTTCAGTTGATTACTGTCAAATGTCACAGACTGTCAAAATAAAGTCTGCATAGGTTTCTTGTCTGTTGCTATAAACAATTAGCATCACAAATGTCATAACTAGAAAATAATAAAGCATTAACCGGGCCTGACCCTGAACAGGACCTACTTTCCTAGTGGTGAGTGCGTAAGTAGCAGGCAAGGCACCAGGACCAATGGCCAAGGACCCCAGCGTTCGCTATGAGACGATGGAGCATCAGGGAGGACAGACATAGATCCCTAGGCTGCTTGAACGAAGAGATCTGCAAAGTATTTTGCTGCTTCTGTCATGCAAGATCAACCTTTACTGCAAAAAGACTGAGTGGCCCAACTGTGGCACCCCTAGTGCCATCTTGAACAACCTGGTCAAGGCACCCTGTGACTGGTCCCATCACCTCATCTCTAAAATGAGGAATTACTAATAATCCCTGAGACTTCTTTCATTTTCACACTGTTGTAAGTCTGGGATTGCAGAGGCCCAAGGAATTTTCTTTTCTGGAATATTCTGAAATGTAGATGACGGAAAAGGCAAAGCCTTTTAGAATCATAGTGTTTCACCTCAGTGGAGGCCAGTCAACTGCATGACTAAATTCCTTCACAGGATCACACTTGTTCACCAACAAAAGGCAATTTCTGGCTCACTGAACCGTACTCTCTTGAATAGTAACTATGTGGAAGATGTCTTCACCTGTTCAGAATTTGTCAAGCCCAGAGATAAATCTCATGAGACGTGGCTAGAGAATAGCCTCTTCTTGCCAAAATGATTTATTGAGTTAATGTAGCTGAATTTATCAGCTCATTTTCCCATAGTTGGAGATTTGCCTGTAAACATAATTGTTTTCTGTTATGGACAACGGCAGCAGGCATCTGTATGCACACTGAGAAAGGAGATAAAGTGATTCAGAGAAGTGAGATTTTGTACAGCAGCTATTTAAAACCTCTTTGGGTTTCCTCAAACCCCTATTCCACTTCACCTCCTTGCCCATACCCAAGTCTCATGCCCAATACACACAGTCAGAGCAGCTGATGTGCCCCATATAGTTCACTGAGACACAGAACAATTCGGATGAGAACTTGCTCAACACACACTCACCAGCACCTTCTATGCTAATTCTTTTCTCTTTTCCTTTTGTTCTAATGGAAGAAAAGACCCTTCCTCATGCCAAGGATAATTCTTCCAACTAGCGTCAATATTCCCCCTTTTGGCCAAATTTTCAACATCCACTTCCAAGGACCCTGTCAACTTTGAATTCTTAAAGAGATATACAAATCAACATAAGATAAGCACATTAATGAAGGTGAAACAGTAGGACAAATTAGTAACTCTGGCAGAATGAGGAAATAGTTGGAAGTGTCATCAGCTTATCATCCTAATGTCCACTTCAGCCCCTCAGGAATTTTTTTTTTTTTTTTTGAGACAGGATCTCACTCTGTCACCCAGGCTGGCATGCAGTGTTGCAATCACAGCTCACTGCAACCTCAAATTCCTGGGCTCCAGCCATCCTCCCACCTCAGCTCCTGAGTAGCTGGGACTACAGGCATGTCCTCACCATGCCTGACCAATTTCTTTTTTTTAGTTTTTTTTTTAGAGATGGGAGTCTTGCTATGTTGCCCAGGCTTATCTCAAACTCCTGGCCTCAAGTGATCCTCCTTCTTAGGCCTCCCAAAGTTCTGGGATTACAGGGATGAATCACCATGTCCAGCTAGCCCCCAAGGACTTAACGAGATAAAAGCTCCACCGAGAGAAAAGGTCTTCAATTGTTTGTCTTCTATATTCCCAGTGCCCGAATGTGAAAAATAATTAAGAAAAAAAATATTTTTTTGAATATTTTTTCTATTCAAGAAAAAATAATTTTTTCTTGAATATTGAAATGATTCATGGGAGTTCATGGCAGCACTTTTCGGGGCGGGGCAGATCTCCAGATTACAGACAATAATATTTACTGCCTCCCATTTCATAGCACTTTGGTGCTTTCAAAGCACTTTGGCCTATATTCGTGCATTTGGGATTACTATTTATTCTACATAGTATTGTAGAGAGCTCTATGTTTGTCTGGGCGATGTCGTTAATTAGCTACCTGCCTTGAAAGAAAGTTCCTTTCTCTGGGACTACTCAATTTTATCATCTGTGCAATGCAAATAGTATTTCACAGAATAGCGATAAGGTTTAAATGATATTATATATTCATGAGACATTGAAAAGTCAAAGGAGCTATTGGCATGCTAGGTGTTCTAGGTGCATGCTAGGTGCATGCCTTAAAAGCAGTTAGTACAGTGCCCATTGAAAATCTAGTGAATGTTAATAACCATTTGTCATGTTTTTCATTTATGAACTCCCAATACCAAGGCTTTTGTTTCAATTTAAGGCAGTGGTTGTTCTTTCTAGTTTGAATATTTTCTTTGTTAAAACATGATAGTTTTCTGTACATGCACCTTGTTCTTCCAGAAAAACAAAAAAAGCAAAGGGGAAAAAGGGAATAAGATTTCCTCACGGGTTCCATTGGCAGCATTTTAATAGCAATCTTCTTAAAACCCTATATTTTCTGGTGCTCTTAAAATAAAATGGACCTCAAAACGCCACAGAATTTTATAATAGTTTTACAATTATGACTATAAAAGGACAATAGACACAATTATACTCTCCCATTCTTATACAGTATCTTATAACAACAGGAAATTTCATTTTCGACTCATTTTTAACTTGTGATTCACTATGGCTCCTACAATCTTATTTGAATCCAGCCTTTTTTATCATGACATGTGGCTTAGCTTCCTTTTAAAATTAAATACCTTGTAGTTTCATTTAATTTTACTTGCTTTCTTTGTGATCATCCTACTTGTCGAGGACATAATTAGCTCTAATCTTATATTTTGAGATTATGATTCCTTTTGGATTTTGGAATCATCTACAAATTTAATGAACATTCTCATTATTTCCTCATTCTTGCCACTGGTAAAATTATACAGAAAACTACAGCAGAGAAAGCAGAGTGAAAGCAAATATAGGCAGATGTATTTATCTGCAATGTTAAACACAGGCCCAATGATCACATATTAATAAATGTGAGTATGTTATAAATACCCTTGGAGACACTCAATCTATTCATTCCACTGACCTTTATTAAGGACCATTTATGTACCACACACTTTGTTCTATGCAACTGGGGATTTCAAAAATGGTGTGTCATAAAATCTGCTCTCAAGAAGTTCATGACTTACTGAGAAGTAAATTGTAAACCTCTCAACATAGAACACAGATGTTATATAATGATGCTAGAGAAAGTGAAAAACTGCAAAACTGCAGATGAAGTCACAGTCAGTTCTCCCCGGAAGAAAAGGGATTCACAAACTTTGGTTAGGGATGTGATTGTTGAACTAGTATTAAAGGAGCTGAAAAGGGTAAGCTAGATTTCTGCTCTGGTCATGATAGAGTTAAAGAACTGGATTTACCCTCCTGCCTGAACTACAAAACTGGATAAAACAGATGAAACAGTCGTTTTCAGACCCTGGGCAACAGGCAATGCACGACAGTGATCTCCAAGAAAAGGGAATGAAGCAAAGTGAACCCGAGGAGCATTCCAGTCTACTCGCGAGAGAGAGCTTCCAGGCTGCAGCGCAGGGCAGGGCGGGGACCTTCTAACAGAGCTCAGGTTCTTGCTAAATTGGAGAGACTGAATTGGGAATTCCGGGAGGCTAAGGGGGCTAGAGCCAGCAGGGCAGACTACCAAAGAGAGGAAAGTGGCAACGCGAGAAAACTCCAGACATCTGTCCGGTGTAACTGATCAATGCAAGTGTGTGGGAAATCCACCTGCCTCCAGGGACAGGACCACTGGGAAGAAGCTGCAGGGGCAATCTGCAGAGCACCCAGGCCAGACGCAGTTTGTATTTCCACCAGCCAGAGTGAAAAGGCCCCCTAACCCATGAGGCATTTGGCTGAGCACTCCGAAGCATATTGCCTCAGTGGTAGTGCCAGAGTAGGCACTCGTTGGTTCCTGCTAACATAGTTAAAAAGCAAGCCTAGAAAAGACTGAACTGTTTCCAATTTGAATGCATCCCCAAACAACGATAAAACATTTTAGAGGAATACAGAAAATCTAGGACCCAGTGATGTCCCCAGCAACTCAAAATATCTGGTATCAAATAAAAGAATCCTTAGACATGTAAACAAAGTAGAAACATACAACACATAAAGAGAAAAAGAATCAATCAGTATAAATGGACCCAGACATGACATAGATGATATCATTCATAGATGAGGACATTAAAAGATCTTACACGGCCAGGCGCGGTGGCTCACGCCTGTAATCCCAGCACTTTGAGAGGCGGAGGTGGGTGGATCATGAGGTCAGATCGAGACCATCCTGGCTAACATGGTGAAACCCTGTCGCTACCAAAAATACAAAAAATTAGCCACGCGTGGTGGCGGGTGCCTGTAGTCCAAGCTAGTCGGGAGCCTGAGGCAGGAGAATGGCATGAACCCGTGACAGAGCGAGACTCCATCTCAAAAAAAAAAAAAAAAAAGAGCTTATACACACACCCAATCTCTCTCTACGTTGAAGAAGGTAAAGCACAAACATGATAAGGAGGAATCATACAAGGCATAAAAAGAACCAAATCAAATGTCAAGAGATAAATTATGCAATATCTGATATAAAACATATACTACCTTGGATTAATAGCATATTTTGAACCTGCTGAAGAAAAGGTTAGTGAGATATATAGAGATATTAACCATCTGAAAGAAACCAGGGAGAAAAAAGATCAGAAAAAAATGAAAAAGCATTAAAAAAGGTGAGCAGTGGGACAATTTCAGATGGCTAAATGAAAAGATAATTGGAATCTCAGAAGTATTAGTGGTTTGGGCAAGGGGAAAGGAAAACGGATAAAATATTTTAAGACAAATGAACATCTGAAAAATTTCCAAATCTGATGGAAACTATAAGTGCATAGATTCAAGAATCTTTGGCAAATGCCAAGCACAAGAAACATGAGGAAAACAACACCAAGGACCATCATCATGAAACTGCTTAAAACCAGTGATAAAAATAAAATCTTCAAAGCGGTCAGAGAAAAAATGCAAATTATGAACAGAGGCGTCAAGATAAGAATAACAGCCGAGTTCTGGTCAGAGACAATACAAACCACACATGAGCAGAGTGGCCCCTTTCAAGAACTCAAAGGAAGGAAAAAGCAAATCGACCTGGAGCTCAGAGCCAGAGAAAATATCTTGCACACATGAAAGTAAAAAAAGAGAAGAGGAGCTCATGAAGCGAGAGGGACTAGTGTAAGGAAAGGTGTGTAGGTGGGCAAAAAGCTCAGTGTGTTCAGCAATAGACAAGAAGACCACACAAAAAGGTAGACAAAGAGGCAAGGCTGGTCATGAGGTGAAAAGACAGGTTAGTGGCCAAAGAGGCTCTTGACTGTCGTGCTACAATAAACTATACATATATATATTTTTTCAGGCAAAGTGAGGATTTCAGTGATGATTTTTAACATGGGATGATGTGATGCACAGTATTTTAGAGATCTCGTTCTAAATCAAGAATGGAGAACCCACTGTGGAGACAAATTCTGGAGGGAAAAATAATTATAAAATTGTTTTAAATAAAAGTATTTGATATATCAAAAGACGTGAAAGGATACATCTTGGAAGTGGATTCCAGATGATTCAATGAAGCTTCTCCAGGTGCTGTAAAAAATAATGACCTTACTCCTTAATTAACTAAGCACTCAAAATTTTCTTCCAGTAGAGAGAGCAGGGGCTTGGTCCCTTTCTGGCTGTGTAAAAATGTGTAAAGCTTGGCATGACCACATCTGTTTTTTAACTTCAAAATGTCTTAATTTTACAGTTTATTTCAAAACACATTTTAAAAGCAACTGACTATTTTGCTATTTTATACACAGACTTAAGAACAAATTTGGATATTTAAAAAGACATAGTGCTGTTTCGTTGGAGTGATAAGGCTGGATAATACTGCAGTTTCATTCTCCAGCCTCTTGTTTTGTGGTTATATGGCTAAGATTTGTTTGTCCAAAAACCTGTGATTTCCTTTGCTGCAGCTCCTTTTTAAAAAGTTTAGGGTACTCATATTCATCCTCACTTCCATTTTGATAAATTAATACAAAATAACATCTTAGGTAAAATGTAATAGATAATATACTAGGTTTTTTTTTTTTTTTTTTTTTT
>NW_016807049.1:887097-904672 GCF_001698545.2 Rhinopithecus bieti
TTTTTTTTTTTTTTTTCAAAATAACATGTTTTCTCTTGAGGCAAAATTCAGCCAAAGATGTGTATATGCATACATATTCAAATGTGAGTTTCATCTCTGCTAAAGCATGCAGACATTCAGGATAAGCCTCTCAAAAGAAAAAAAAAAAAGAAAGCCATAGAACCCAGGGGGGAAAGTGCTCAAGTTCTGATTGGTTTTCACCCCTGCTTTTTTGATTTAGGTATGGAGCCATTTAATAAACTTGAATGCTTGACTTCCAACACTGTGGAAATATCTACAAATTTAAGCATCAAGTACCTGATTATAAGACAATTTGTACTGCTGATTCTCTTACTTCTTACCAAAGAAGCCTTAGGCTTCACATTTCCTGGCAGGAGGCCTCAGACAACCAGATGCCTGAGAACTAGAAATCACACCAGTGTATCACATTTCTGTGATAGTCCAAGCTCTACTACACGAATATCTATGAAACCAACTTGCGCGCTTCTGAAATTCATCAATAGCTGCAATCATTTACCAAAAAACATAGTAGACTCTGTCAACAAAGAGTTTTTCTAAGGGGAAAAAATATCCTAGAACTATAAAATAAAAAATAACCTTTCCTTTGAAAATTGCTTTTAATAGCCAAGGCAATTTGAAGCAGAACTGCTTTTAATAAACAAGCCAACTTTTTAAAACTGTGAGCGTTCAAGCATTTAATAATTTCAGTTAACCCCAAAATTATCAAGCATGAAGAAAAATCCCAAAATGTTGGATAAATCTGGAATCATTTACATCTATGCTATTAATATCTTCGTATTCCAGTAAGCAATTGCCAGCCATTTTCATGTAAATGTGCTGCTTCTTGTGCAATATCATTACAATGATTACACAGCACCTTGTTTGTTGGGGTGGGGAAGGGGTACACGTAGCCTACCATTCACTGACTCATTCAACTTGCACTAATGAAGACCTGCTACGTGCAAGCACCAAGCAAGATGCTGTGGGAAATATGAAGATGAACAAAAATATATCTTCTGCCTACCACTTAGTACACAGGTATTTAAAATACTAGATATAAAAGGCTCTATCCTAATTAACATGTTGAGACATTTATTTAAAGTTTCAGGAGGTATAATTCTTTGAAAGCATTTTATTACACCAAGACAAGCTTTTCCCTACCCTAAGCCTCAACGGACAGTTTTAGGTATCCATGCTAAGTGCAGGAGGGTTGTATAAGATATTCAGTGTTGTTATTTATACAGCAAACACCAAGCTCTAGCATTAGATCTTTGGCAGTGCTGGGAATTACTTAATTATATGAAATAACCGCACATGAGGTGTTTCCAATGGCCTGACTGTGCCTAACCTAGAGTGACTCGGGAAGACTGACTTGCCTTTAAACATCTTCATACCACCAGGATTAAGTGCTTAAGCCACTGCTGCTTTATTAAGGTACCTACTTTCTTTTGTCTCTTTCAGGAGATGGGCAAACAGAATGTATGAATATTCAACATTCATTTACCAAATGTTTATTGAGCATTCAAGTGAGGAAGGCACAGGATGAAAATGGATGGCTTTTATTGAACTTCTACTTCACATAGCCACTGGCAAGTACCTAAAATATATACGATTCAGACATTTCTTTTTTTTTTTTTTGTGGGGGGGGGTTGCCTTGTCGCCCGGGCTGGCGTGCAGTGGCCGGATCTCAGCTCACTGCAAGCTCCGCCTCCCGGGTTTACGCCATTCTCCTGCCTCAGCCTCCTGAGTAGCTGGGACTACAGGCGC
The DNA here is from genome assembly GCF_001698545.2 of Rhinopithecus bieti. Lineage (NCBI taxonomy): Eukaryota > Metazoa > Chordata > Mammalia > Primates > Cercopithecidae > Rhinopithecus > Rhinopithecus bieti. The sequence goes on from NW_016807049.1 coordinate 888,865, forward strand.
CCGCCACCTCGCCCGGCTAGTTTTTGTATTTTTAGTAGAGACGGGGTTTCACCGTGTTCGCCAGGATGGTCTCGATCTCCTGACCTCGTGATCCGCCCGTCTCGGCCTCCCAAAGTGCTGGGATTACAGGCTTGAGCCACCGCGCCCGGCCGATTCAGACATTCTTAATGAGGCTGTCTTTTCTACAGTTCCTTTAAAATAGGTTGTATACACTGAATGGAGATGTAATACACATTCATTAGTAAAGCAGGGCAAGAAATGTAAACAGTTGATCTTTCAGTATTTCACTCCTTGAATGAACAACTAAATGAAGTTTGGAAGAAATATTAATTTGAAACTATTTCACGGATGAAGGATATAAATTGTAACAACACTAAAAACCTTTCATTTGTCTTGAAATTCTCAAAGTCCTTTAAAATCATATTCACAATGTCATGTGACAGAAAAAATGGTAATTTTATTATCAAGTGAAAAATTTGAGGCTGCAGCAAGATATGTGGTCTATTTTGAATTCCATTAAATAGAGTATGGATAAAACTCTTCAGTGATCACAAGTCGCTTGTCTAATGCTTAAAAACTCAAACAACTGCATACACCTCAGAATTCCCTTATACACTAAATAACAAACAGCCTAAAATATACCTCCGTGCAAAATTATTATGCAAAGCATTATGTAAAATTATGTGAAAATATTACATAAAAAATCTCAGAAATGAATAACATGAGAAGAAGCAGCATTGAAGAAAGCAAACTGCTTACTTATGCTGTCAACTCTGGGCATCAAAATTTAGTTATAGAACTCGATGGTTCTATAACCATCACAAAGAAAACAGGTCAGCCATTACTCTCCACCAGTTTTTGCACTTATAGCACCTGCTTCATTCTTTCAGAGAACCTTCATTGTTTATCATTATTTCAGCAATGACTGTATTTTTCTTCCTTATTAGACATTGGGTATTAGAATAATAGTGGTCCAGTACATACAAACATTTTAGGGCTATGCATGCTATGTTATCAACGTCTATTAACATCTCCCTGAAATAAATTGGTAGGTAGAATTCTACTCCACGAATACGAATGCAATTATATTAACCTAAGGGTTATTAACAAAGAGATAAAGATCTGTTTTACAAGCTTTAATTATTATGGAACAGATATGTTTCATTTTGGTAGCAATGAGTTTCAGTCGAATTCTTAAGTCCTCTTTATTCATCACAGTACAGACTGACTAGGAGAAGCACCCTTCATCACTGTAATGAGTCTTGAGAAGTTAATGAGCGAGCCTGACTCTGTATGTTACAGTGAGATTGAGTCATTATGGATCCAAATGCATATGAGAAAATCAAGTGAACTCTTAGGTTGGTGCAAATGTAACTGTGGGCTTTGCCATAATACATACAGTACCAAGAAATCTGTAGGTCAGAATGACATCTATCATTTACTGGGGAAGCTTAGGAAACTAGAGAATTTGTTGTTTTCTGCTTTGGACAGTTCTCACTTTCAAAGGTGGATTTCTGGAATGAATTCTACATACAACTGCCTCATCTATATGGTGCTATTAGGGAACAAGATATCCTTAAAAAAAGTGATTTTTTATTTCTTTGTATTCCCTGTAGCGAGATGCTGTGGGGAATATGAAGTTGAACAAAATATATCTTCTAAGACAACTATAGCTTTGTCTTATAATTAACACTGCTTTCAAACACTCCCAAATTTGAGGGGAACCTTGTAAAATGTGCTACAAACCACTCTGGCTTGCTCCAGTATGGTTATGGCGATCACCAGTGACTACAAGATCCCAGCAAGAGCTGACAACCAACAGTGCTTCAGAAACTACCCAGTGTGCTGGCTTCTCTGAACACAACCACCTGGTCTCCAACCCTCCTGGCTTGGAAGCTTCTTCATTATTTTTAAATTAATGTTTCATATATTTTTTTCTGTACCTTTTCCTTGCTAGGTTATAGGCAGTCTTCTTTTGTAGTCAGTCTGAACTAAATAAATCTCTGGCTGTTCACTTTCTGTTGTGAGCTAGAAATCCAGATAACCAAGCTTCCTAGAATTGTATGTCAATTTCGAATAAATGGACTTTGAGGATAGTCTGAAGGTTTTCCATTATCGGCATAAAAATCAGGAATTTTGTTGCTTGGGCGTACTATGCCCTAGATATTTGAGGTTTATCGTTAACTCACTTCCTGATAAATGAGGTTTTATTGTGTTATTTAAATGAAACACAGTGGTTTACAAAACTCAGTTGGGGGCTGCCTGACATACTTAAGGTAAATAAAACCTTTCGGGATGTTGATTACAACATCCCTGATGGTTTCGGACAGATTCCTTTGAAAAAACAGGAGGGTGGAGTCCTCTGGGATCTTTAACCTGGGTAATAGAAGCATTGGTAAGGGTATAGTTTGGATTCAATTTTAAGAGAACAAAGAAAGGATAAATCTCATTAGAATTAAAAAGAATTCTACCTCAGTAAAATAGGAAAGCTCTTGTAAGCTTTGATGAAACAGAAAAGTCCCTTAATCCAACGCCTGATTCTTTTAAGACAAGACAGGATAGCCTTGGGTCTGTATTTTAGAAATTAATTAATGATCTTAACATGAGAATTAGATTGTGTGTTTTTTCCACAATAAGACAAATTATGGAAGAAAATCTTCCATCCTACCCTGTGCCTCCTTTAACCTCTAGAGGACTAGACTGTAACTCATGACTTTGAAATTTTTTCTTCCTTGCTGTTGGTTAGGTAGGGGTAACCCAAGGGTCACAGCTCCACTATGAACACAGCACTAGTCCCCACAGATTCTGGTAGGGTTCTTTGGGTCCTGAGCCCCATGGTGTGAGTGGACTGCCTTTTCATATGCCATCTAAAGCAGAACCTTCAGAACACTGATAGGGAGTAAAATGACTTGATATCTCCCAGACCTTCCCAATGTGGAACTGAAGACATTCTGCATAGAACAATCCTCTGCATGACTGAGCTGTCTTGTTTACTGTAGAATATCTAGGAATCTTGGCCTCTGCCCAGTGGCCCCAGTCCTTGGGAGAACCGAAAATATTTTGATAACTTTGCAAATGCCTCCTGGAAGAATGGTACTGCCTTCAGTGAAGTATCATTTTAGAAGATCTGCTGAAATGTCTATGGAAACAAACACCACCACAACCCAACAAAAACATACAGGTTAAAATCAAGCTAGCACTGATAACAAATCTCATTAAATAATTGATGGGTCAATATGCAAAAGACGTTTTAGGTTCCAGATTATTTGTTCATGTGGAACACAAATATTTATACTTTATAATTGCGGTCATAAGATACATTACCCCTGACCCAGACACTGCAACTGAAAAATGTTTGCTTGTAGTCTCTGTTAAATTGTCTGCACATACTTAAAAGCCGGTGATTGTATTTGCCTTAAACTATAAGCTCCCTTAGGGCAGGATTCTTGTCCCTCTTGCTTGTAACTACAATCACAATGCTAAGCACAATGTTTGGCATAAGTAAATATTAAAAAACAAGTCAATGAATGAATATAGCAAAGCCTCTAGCCTACCATCCGAGACTTCTACAATCAAACAGAAATGAGCTCTGTCACACATGATTGATGATGCTGGAAGAGTCAACAGAATATACTGTTTACTTGTATTGAATTACTTTTCTTACTCTGTAGAAAAGTATCTTTAAAATATTCTCTTAGGAAATATCCACTGTTGTCTTTGTAGCAATCATGGTCATCTGCTAAATGACAGCTTCCCAATATACTGCTTGCTGATATAACCCAGGATTCAGGCAAGGCCACTCTCATGCTAATACTTCTGCATTCATTCGGTCAACAAAATATAAATTACTATCTGATATGGTTTGACTCTGTGTCTCCACCCAAATCTCATGTTGAATTGTAATTCCCAATGTTGGGGAAGGGACCTGGTGGGAGGTGATTGAATCGGGGGAGGGAGGGGATTTCTCCCTTGCTGTTCTCATAATAGTGAGTAAGTTCTCATGAGATCTGATGCTCATAAAATGTGTGGCACTTCCTCTTTATCACTCTCTCTCTCTCTCTCTCTCCTGCCGACCATGTGAAGATATACCTACTTCCCCCTCACCTTCTGCCGTGATTGTAAGTTTCCTGAGGCCTTTCAGCCATGCTTCCTATAGAGCCTGCAGAACTGTGAGTCACTTAAGCCTCTTTTCTTCAGAAATTACCAAGTCTTGGGTAGTTCGTCACAGCAGTGTGAGAATGGACTAATACACTATTAATACTAGGTATCCCTCTAGATCACGGGGTTGCACCCTACTGAACAACACAGACTCAATTCTTGCCTTCAGAAAGTTATAATGCCATGTCTATACTTTTGACTTGAAGTCATTCTAAGAGCTAATCTCTTTGATAGGGATTTGTGTACTCACCATAATAGGTTTCAGAAAGCATATAAATTATTTTAATCTTATGCATAGTAGTTTATGTCTTTGCAGTTTTGCTCTCTACCTGAGGCAGATTGCCAAAATAGTTCTTTCAAACAAATACTGTGCTTCCCCAGAGAGAAATAAAAAAAACATTGCCTATCTCCTTCTATGTAAATATCAATAAAAATGATATATACCTTGAAACTCCACATTTTCTTTACCAATATATGAAAGGTTAACCCTTTTAACCCTGACCCTAATTCTTCTTTTCTGTTTGACTTCTGATGTTTGAATCCTATTATAGCTTAAGCCTAGTGAAAAAAAGACTAAAATAAAATTATTGTCACATTTCAGAGTAGTTTCAGAATTTTCCATATTAGAAAAATTAGCTTTATTAAGCTATTCTATCTGTTTTTTAAATGTTTGAATGAATAAATATGACAGTCGTTTGTCACAACCTGTAAACATTATTTGCATTTGAAAATGAAAAACAAAAAGTAAATCCACATGGTACTTACCCTCTATTTTTGTATCCTATAATTTTTTCAGTTGGGGAAGATATTTATTCAAGGTGGTATTTTGCTAACAAGTTAATATTACCTAATTCTATAACAATGAGAACTGGAAACCATACTGCAAGCTATTTATTTCCACTCACTAATTTAATAAGAGAAGAAAACCCCACAAAACTAGAACCTTTAGCTGGCTCATATACTCAAAAAGCAGGCAATTTCTTTACAACCTGTATGTGCTCTGGCAATCTCTCTTAGAGGACTAACAGCTCAAGAAAAAAATCCTTCTCTTCTTCTCCGACAGAAATAGAACAGGGGCTGGACATATGGCTGCCTAACTACAGTCTTTTTCCCAGCATCCCTTGCAATTATGAATAGCTCTCTGACGATTTTTTCCCTAGTGCAGTCAGGTCAGGAGTGGACCTGATGGGTGCTACTTCCATGTCTGACCACAAATCCCCCACATTTGCTCCTCCATATTCTTTTGCCTTTTGCATATGTTGCAATGATACTAATTAGAGTGACCTTGAAAATGACCCCGAGAAGAAGAACTCACTGTCCTGGAATACTTGTTGAAGAGCAATAAGTGAACGATACGTAAACTTATGCATTCCTTGACCCACTGAACTACAAAGGAGCTTTTGTTAGGGCAACTTCACAGCTTCACATTTCCTATCCCATATGTAGTCCTGATGAGCTCTTCAGCAATCTTATTCCATTTTGTGTCTTCTCACATGCCTTTAAAATAATGTTAATATTATTATAGTTTCTATTTTTTAAATGCTTAGTTTGTGTTACACCCAATATTATGCACTTTACCCGAATCATTTATTCACCACAAATCTTATCAGGTATATCCTATTGCTGTTCTTGTTTTGTAGATGAGAAAATTGAGGTTCCTTGAATAACTCGGTGGATCTGAGATGAGAATCCTCCTCGGTCTGACTGAGTGCCTGTGCTCTTTGTTCCAAACAGATCATTTTTTGTTTCTCTGGAGTTTCACTAGCTACTTACATAAATTAGCAGTTAGCCTAGAGGTCCAGTATCTAAAAAATTATAAGTAAAAGCATCTTAATAAAAAGAATCCCAATAATATGAATTTTATTTAGGTGCCGAATGGCCATTTGTTCTTAGCAGTATAAATCAGTTGGAGATGACTGATGTAAATTATAGATTTACTTTGCAAAAAATAAATTATAGAAATGTACTGGGTGGTTGGCACCTATCCTATTTTCCCCTAGAATAACAAAAAGGATGCATATCGAAATTGACAATGAATAACACTTCAATGAATATCATCCTTGAAGGGGTAATCAAGTTATTTCATACATCTTCATATTAGTAGAAATCCCAAAGAAGTCCTTTTCTCCTTTTTTTTTTCTTCTTTTTTTTTTTTTTTGTTTGAGATGAGGTTTCACTCTTGTCGTCCAGGCTGGAGTGCAATGGTGTGATCTTGGCTCGCTGCAACCTCTGCCTCCTGGGTTCGAGCAATTCTCCTGCCTCAGCCTCCTGAGTAGCTAGAATTACAGGCAATTGCCACCATGCCTGGCTAATTTATTTTTTATTTTTTATTTTTAGTGGAGACGGAGTTTCACCATGTTGGCCAGGAGTCTCGAACTCTGGAGCTCAGGTGATCCACCCTCCTTGGCCTCCCAAAGTTCTGGGATTACAGGCATGAGCCACCATGCCTGGCCTCCTTTTCTCCTTTCTTAAGGATACAATGAAAGGATACATCAGGAGATAACTGGTGTTAAAAGAAAAACTGTAGACAAATTAAATTTAACAGAGTTTGAGCAAAAAATGATTTGCAAATTGAGCAGTCCTACCAACCAGAAAATGTAGAGACTAAAGTGCCACATTGTAAGATAGAATTTATGTACAGAAAAAGGAAAGTGAGGCACAGAAAATGGAAGTGAGGTTCAGAAACAGCTGGACTGGTTACAGTTTGGTGTCTGCCTTATTTGAACAAGATTGAACAGTTGGCTGCCTTTGACTGGCTAAAACTCTGTGATTAAAGCAAGACTAGGTTACAATATGTTTACACATCCTGTTAGGTTACAGTTCACTATAACCTAAGTGGAGAAACCTGTAGGCCAAGCTTAAACTACAAGAGGAGGCAGCTTTAGGCTAAACTTAATTTAACATTGGTGAGAAGAACAAGTCCTCAGATGAAAATGGTATTAGAGAATTGCTTGAATGATGGAAGCAACACAAGCCATCAAAGAGACTTCTAAATAAATCGCAAAAATACATTTGATTACAATAATATGTATCACTGGAGACCGCCTAGAGCATTCATTCACCATAGGTCCTCAATGTTTTTCTCCATTTTATTATTGTAGCCTTTCATGCACTTTCTTCCAAGTGCTTTCGCATCTCTTCATTTGTCATTTTTCCATTTTTGCCTTCTGCACACATTTATTTATTTATTTATTTATTTATTTATTTATTTATTTATTTATTTTTGAGATGGCGTCTGGCTCTGTCTTCCAGGCTGGAGTGCAGCGGTGCGATCTCAGCTCACTGCAAGCTCCGCCTCCCGGGTTCACGCCATTCTCCTGCCTCAGCCTCCTGAATAGCTGGGACTGCAGGCGTCCACCACCGCGCCCGGCTAATTTTTTGTATTTTTAGTGGAGACGGGGTTTCACCATGTTAGCCAGGATGGTCTTGATCTCCTGACCTCGTGATCCGCCCGCCTCGGCCTCCCTAAGTGCTAGGATTACAGGTGTGAGCCACCGCGCCTGGCCCTGCACACATTTACTAAATCATCTGCCAGCCAGCCCATCACGTACCTGGAAAACTCTACTGCTGAGTTACAAGTGCAATGACGAAAGTATGTACAGAACGAAGTAGCATGAGAGGGGGTGTTCAGAAGAGAGTGGTAAGAAAAGGTGTGGAGGAATGGGTGATTCTTACAATATAACAATGTAATAGCACAAGTATGTTACCAATTAATGAACATTCAATCTTTGAATAATTATTTCTTAAATAGCAGCCAGGGGGCTTTTTAAACTTTTAACTGAGATTCAAAGCCATGGTATTATTACTCTGTAACATTCACACGACTTCTTATAACTCAAGTGTTTCCTCACCATTTGGCCAGGCAACTTCTTCTATACCTTAAGTGAAGTATTTTGAGGTCAGAATACCCTACGTAAATTTTAATGCCTTTTACAGCACAAACTCTTATTTAACACATATGAAAATTCTGGTTAGTGATTAAACTGCCCTTGTACACACTCACTTCCAGCACCCTGAATCTCAAATGCTCAGAAAATATACAAAGCTACCCTCCACCCCTCATTTTCTTTGAGATGGAGTCTTGCTCTGTCACCCAGGCTGGAGTGAAGTGGCATGATCTCTGCTCACTACAACCTCCATCTCTGGGGTTCAAGCGATTCTCCTGCTTCAGCTTCCTGTGTAGCTGGGATTACAGGCGCCGCCACCACACCTAGCTAATTTTTGTATTTTTAGTAGAGACAGGGTTTCACCATGTTGGCCAGGCTGGTCTTGAACTCTTGACCTCAGGTGATCCACCCACCTTGGCCTCGCAAAGTGCTGAGATTACAGGCACGAGCCACTTGTGCCCAGCCTACCCTCCAAGCTTCTTGCAGGAGCACTTCAGAGTTTAAGCGGTAAGGACAGCACTTCTGCTCTCCCACCTTAGGGCTCATCTGAAATATTACACCCAAGCACAGTGGCCTGAACAAAGTCAGTCTCCCCAAAGCAAAAGAAAACAAAAGATCTCATTTACAATCACTACTTCAAATTTGTCAAGGGTTAAAAGGTAAAGTTTGACCACTTAAAACGATTTGTCTTTCTTTAACGAACATTGTCTAACCTAAATTTTACTAAAAGAGAAGGCAAAAATGAGAGGAGAAAAATAAATATGTATCTGGCCTTCTGAACTAGTGAGAAACACAGTCTGTGGTCCTGGTGACCGTATGGCTCAGACCCCAGGTTTTCTCTACCTGCACCGTAATGAGAAGCCGTCTTTCCTGAGCATTTCAGTACTGATACTCATGCAGCACCCATTTGCAAAGAGCCGCCAGTACAGGGCTGGTGTGCCCCAGAAATCATTTTCCTTCAGTAAAGCTAGCCACTTAATATGAAGGTCAAGTTATCTTGCTCTGCATAAACCTAGACAAGGGCTAACATAAAATACAAGGCACACCAGAATTTGCATAAAACTCCTTTGTGTTCTATAAATTATTCCTTGTTAAATGAAGTTGGTGTTTAAGGGCTAATTATATTTATCAAGTGAATTAAATCCATCCAGTTTGGGCTGACCACATATTCCCTGGCCATTCTTTCCTTCCTTCCTAACACTGAGGTAACAAGATATACGCAAGATATATGCAAATTGATTCTGGTTAAAAACTTCATAGTTTAAATTTTTCTGACCTAGAAATCAGCTTCTGCACAGAATTTATGACTCAGCTGTCCAGACATTTCATTAACTAAAACACACTGTATATTTAAAGATTCTATGGAATGAGAGAGTCAAGGACACATGGGTATTAGGATTTATCCTTTTCCAGAATAATGGCTCAGAAAATGTCCACCATGGAGTGGCAGTAATGGGAAACTGAGCAGTCTGAGAGTTAAAAAAGAAGTGTCAATGATTCTGACTTCATCATGAGAGAGAAGTGATGTTTGGAAAATCAAAATGAAACAAAAATGAGGAATGTGAATCCTGTAATGAGAATTAATGATAAAAAGCAGTTATTTAATAATATACAATATACCTTCAATTAGTGCACATAACAGACGTGTATACACTTTCTTCTTAAGTGGTGGTTTAAAATCACACAAAAGTTGGTAATCCAGTACAATTTTGGAAGACAGTGAAATCTATAGGGTGTCTATTCAACTTGTAAGTGCTTTTCCTTACTCCTATTTTCACAGTGTTCCTTTAAATATCAGTGTTTATTTTTTTGAGGCAGAGTCTCACCGTAGCTCAGGCTGGAGTTGTGGCACGATTTCAGCTCACTGCAACCTCCGCCTCTTGGGGTTCAAGCAATTCTCATGCCTTGGCCTCCCAAGTAGCTGGGATTACAGGCATGTGACACCACGCCCAGCTAATTTTTTTTCTGTATTTTTAGTAGAGATGGGGTTTCACCATGTTGGCCAGGCTGGTTTTGAACTCTTGGCCTCAAGTGATCAGTCCACCTTGGTCTACCAAAGTGCTGGTATTGCAGGTGTGAGCTGCCGCACCCGGCCTAAGCATCTATGTTTCTAATAGATTATAAGCATTATTTTACTTATAAAATGGTTTGAAAACATGTTACTAATACTTTTGAAATGCAGAGCAAGACACACATTCTCAAAGCAAGAATTCTGTGCTCTGTTTTTTCTCAAATTGCTTTCCATGCTTTCCATGCTGGACCAAAGGGTAGGGATTTGATAGGGAAAGACGAGCAAGAACAGGTTTAATGGGGAAATACTGTGAGCAGTTGCTGCATTAGTAAAATCTCTCATCCCCAGGTTCCTAATCACAACCCCCAGCAAAGCTTTTAAAACATGTAAACCTCCTAGGATCCTGAATGGAAGTTCTCTGCATCTTTAAACTGCTCTTTGAGTAATTCTGATGAACATCTTTAGTTGGACTTACTACAAACTTGAGCTGAATTTATGATCCAAAGTCAGGAATTTTTGTTTATTTTGTTTACCATTCCCTAATCAGCTCTCAGATCAATGTCTGGCAGATAGTGGGTGCACAATAAATATTTATGTAATGAATCATATTTATTGAGTTCCTTGATAAGAAAATAATACTAGAAATCAGTTTACTTATATGTGGGAAAATAAAATAATTTATATTTTGCATGATATAAGTGCTAATTTTGATTTTTCTTGTAATTTCTTTAGTTATTCGTCAAACTTAGACAAATATCTTGTTAATGGATTGAAATAGAGCAACAGGCTGGGTGTGGTGGCTCATGCCTGTAATCCCCGCACTCTGGGAGGCTGAGGTGGGAGAATCACGAGGTCAAGAGATCGAGACCATACTGGCCAATATGGTGAAACCCAGTCTCTACTAAAAATGCAAAAATTAGCTGGGCTTGGTGGCAAGCACCTGTAGTCCCAGCTACTCGGGAGACTAAGGCAAGAGAATCGCTTGAACCCGGGGGGCGGAGGTTGCAGTGAGCCAAGATCATGCCACTGCACTCCAGCCTGGTGACAGAGCGAGACTCTGTCTCAAAAAATAAAAATAAAAATAAATAAAAATTAAAAAAAAGAAATAGAGTAATAAAGGCCAATATCTGGTAAGGCTTTTAAGTCTGAGAAGGCAAGCAGACAAAAGAAATCCCCTTATTTAAATATATTTGTTTGATCCTTCAGACTTATACCTACATCCTGACCAGGGATGAGACAGAATGAGAGTTGATATTTGTTAATGAGATAAATAAATCTTCATAATAGTATTTTAAGCTTTCTATGAGATATAATATTCATAAAACCCTTCAACCTGTCTATGTATATTTTGCTTTACACACACATCAAGTATGTCTTCTCATAAGTTAAGCAGAGGTAAAATGGAAATAACAATCACTTCGGAGAAGATTTACTTGTTCTTAGTCACATTATTTACTCTCTGAGCTTCAGTTTTTTCACTTGTCACATTACACCTGTATCACAGCATTTTAAAAATTAAATGAAAACTCATGTGAGAGTGCCTGGCACAGAACAAATGTGCAAGAAATATGGCTTTACACTCAGTCTCTATTAACACCAAGAAAAAGCTCATGTTTTAATCACGAAGAGTTACCTTCAACAAACCTTAAGGTATACAGATGCCTGGCACCTATGGCTTGTATTTGGACAGAATGCTCCATTGGTTTTCCACAATGAAATGCTAACATTTGATCAGCATTATGTGGGTAATGTCATTGTGGGATAGAAAACTCAAGGGCATTTCTGAATTGACACTATCTTTCTTTTTTCATATGTTAAATCAAAATGGGATTTAATCTAGTTCCTTTACAAATTAAATGAAATGATTAATTACAGTGACACCTGAGGGTCCAGCCCTGCGTAAAATATATGAATATTTACAATGCACTCACCTTTAGAAGTAGATTACAATTTTAGAAGGAAAGTTGTCAAGATAAGAAACTCCTTCAAGACAAAGCTGTTAGCCATATCATATTATGCTCTATTAAAATTATAAGAAAAGTAACATTAGCTGCATAAATGTCTTCTTTTGAGAAGTGTCTAATGTTACTTTTACTCATACTTTTTGATAGAGCATAATATGATATGGCTAACAGTTTTGCCTTGAAGGACTTTCTTATCTTTACAACTTTCCTTCTAAAATTATAATATACTTCTAAAGGGTGGTTGGGGGGTGGGTAGGAGAGGGACAGCATTAGGAGAAATACCTAATGTAGATGTCAGGTTGATGGGTGCAGCAAGCAACCATGGCATGTGTGTACCTATGTAACATACCTGCACGCTCTGCACATGTACCCCAGAACTTAAAGCATAATAATAAAAAAAGAAAAAGTAACATTAAACAAAGGCCACTATTGGTCCCTTTGGAAATTGTTTTTTGACAAGGAAAGGTGCATACAGCCTTTCCATAGCTCTTGGCTTGCATACCTTGTGGCCATCACTTTCAACTTTGCTGAAAGTTGTTACGTATATGACTTAAGTTTTCCTCTTCTCCAATTTAACCTTCACAATGCTGCCAGTTAGTTTTCTAAATGATGCATCTGATCATGTCACTTTCCTTCTTAAAAACCTTCAGTATCTCCCATGTGGTTGCACAACAGATACTAAATTCCTTAGCATGTCATAGAAAGACATTAACAACCTGGCTCTCCAGTCTGTTTCTCTGACCTCATCACCACTTCCTCCCACCCCCTTTCTTGCCTCTCCATGTCATGTCCTGAAATGCCACATCTGACTCCTCCCTGCCCTCTTGTCATTCCAAACCATCCCTTGCTCCATGTTCTTGCACTAAGTCAGTCCTTTTGCCTGCACTGTCTTCTTCCTCAATTTCTGCTTCTTCACCTTCTCATGCAAGGCTCAGGATCCCACCTCAATGGATCATCTCTTCATGGACAACTCCCCAAAAGTCTGTTTTTCTCTTCCCTCTCTGAGCTGCTGCAGCTTTAAACACTCAGTAGAGACCGATGACTTCCATGGGTATTTACCAGCCTAGATGTCTTCCAGGCATCTTTCCTGACTCTTACATCTACCTGTGTACCTCCTCAACATTTCCCCTTGGATATTCAATAGGCACTTAAAATTACAATTTCTAAAATATACCCTTCCCTCCCAACCTGTCCTCTCGTCTTCCCAGTCTCAGTAAACATCCCCTGGCTTGCTGCCCTGCCTGGCTGACCCTAGTGCTTTTTGGGAACAAGCCGTTCACACGCCTGTCTCAGGGCATGTGCACCTGCTGGCCCCTCACCTCCTCACCTGAAAAGTCCCTCCTCCACAGCCACCGGCCGCTCCCTCAACTTCTCCAGTTTGTTGCTCAACCATCACCTCTCAGTGAGGCTTTCTCTGAAACTCCAACCTAAAATGGCAATCTGCAGTTCCCCCATCACCACCCCGTTCCACACACTTTCCCTTTTCGCATTTTTCCCCTAGAATATTTATCACCCACTTCTACACTGTATATTTTTACATCCTTTTTGTATCCATTCCCCTGACTAGAATGTGAACTGAATAATGTCAGGAACTAGGTCACTTTTGTTCGTCTCTGAAACCTAAGGCCCAAGAAACTAAAATATTAATAGTTCCCAAGACACAGGTGGTTCAATGAATACATGTTGAATGAAGTAGGTATTAATTTTGTCATTAAAACGGAAGTCACTGGCTGGACACAGTGGCTCACACCTATAATCCCAATGCTTTGGGAGGCCTAGGTGGAAAGATTTCTTGAGGCCAAGAGTTTGAGACCAGTCTGAACAATATAGCAAGACCCTGTCCCTACCAAAAAACTTTAAAAAAATTAGCTGGGCATGGTGGTGTGCACCCGTAGTCCATCCTAGCTCTTTGGAAGACTGAGATGGGAGGATCACTTGAGCAGGAGTTTGAGGCTGTAGTGAGCTATGATCGCACCACTGCACTCCAGTCTGGGTGACAGAACGAGACCCTGCCAAAAAAAAAAAAAAGAAAAGAAAAAGAAAAAAAAGATCACTGAGGCAAGGAGAAACTGAGTTATTGGTTTTGACCAGCTTGAAAAAGGAGTGAAAACTGCTGGTTAACGGTTTGGTTTGGATCTGGGCTGTAAATCACACATACTGGATCTGTGACCCCAGGTATATGGCAAGTTCTTCTCCCTTGGTTTGCTTGTATGTGAAGTGGGAGAAATGAAATACTTATCTGGAAGGTTGGGTGGCATGTATGTGTAAAGTACCCACAAAAGCCCTGGCACATCTTAAGTGTTCAATCCATGTCAGCTGCTACTATTATTAGAAGTAGCTCCCAGGACTCTCATGCTCAGACCACCTCCATTAACATTGCCCCACCTATATCTATTGTTCTACTATTAAGGACCATGAATTGAGCACTGTGTTAGACACTGGGAATTAACATTCAAATAAGACATGTCCCTTGTCTCAGAGAGTAGCCATTAGACAACGGAGAAGACCAACAAGTAAAGTGATGAACTGAAAATATTTAAAATACAATAAAAAGCAGTGATCAATGGCATTCATTGGCCCCTTGTTACTGACATCAAAAATAATCCGCATCCTTTGAAAACTCATTTCAATTTTGGGTTTAAGTTATAAATAAAATGAGTAGTAAAATAAAGGTATCCTCATTACCTAAACAATTGTCAGAGTTTCTATTTAAATAGAAGACTTTTTTTTTTTCCCCTGAGTAGTTTTACTTTGGGCTCCAAGTCACTGCTTCATTAAACATTATGAGCCATTGAACATATCCTGACATGATTCCCCTTACAATAAATTCTAAACCTGGTAGCTGTCCAAAAAGACCTGTCTTCAGTAGATGAAGCTTAGATGGAGACAGATGTCAGTAAGTATAAGTAAAATGGAAAACAGAAATGTTTTTGTGGTTTCATTTCAACTATCACGGGGTCATGGTTTCTGAGTGAATCTTGTTAGAGGTTTTTATATGACATCAGGCTCTTGTTTTCCCAATTTTCAGACTTGCAACATGAAATTGTTATTTCTCTTATTTGAATATTTACTACTACTTAAATGAATTCCACAGAACTTAGGATGGTTGTGATAAATTAAACATGTTCCCAACTTGTTTGCTGCTCTTCCAGTGATGCAAGCCTGTTTCCTCACCCCTTGAATGGGGCTGGCGGTGTGACTTGCCTTGACCTACAGCAGGATGGGAAGAGCATGACATTTGTGACTTCAGAGGCCTGCTGCCTCTGCTCTCCCCATCTTGGACTGGCAAGACCGTCATAAGAAACCCAACTGTTTTGCTGGATTGGCCACGTAGAGGAGAATGTAAACACCCTCAGAGAGTCCTGCTAGCCACCCTAGTTGTGAACGAAACCATCTTGGGCCATCTGGCTCTGGTTGAACCTCCAGGTAACTGTGGTCACAGGAGTGACCCCAGGCCCGACCAGCAGAAGACTACTTAGCTGAGACTACCCCAAACCAAAGAAATGTGAGCAAATGGCTACTGCTTTAAGTCACTACATTTTGGTGTGGTTTGTTTTATAGCAATAGATGATAAGAGCCTTGGTACTTGATTAGATGTAGGGGCCAGGGAATGAAGAGCTAGCAATTAGAATTTCTAGCTTCAATAATTTGGTAAAACATTGAAATATAATACACAGAGACATCAGTGGATCAGACGGAGGAAGATGATGCAGCTGTCTTTCAGGTATATTTGGAATATCTATGTGAAAACAAATGCCCAACTAAATATAATATATAAATATTATATA
>NW_016807049.1:904849-957637 GCF_001698545.2 Rhinopithecus bieti
TATATATATAAATATTATATATATAAATATAAATATGTCCTTTTATTATAAAATTGACTTTGTATCAAGTTTATCCAAAATTATATGAACAGAGAAGGAGCAAAAAAACATATACATGCTGCAGAGATAAGGCAAGAATTGTAACGTTGTTTTACCTGCAGTGTGAGAAGGCTTTGGTCACCACAAAGGGGGCTGAGGGGACAGTAACGGGAGGAAGAGAATCAACAGATGAGTAGAAGCTAGAACTATATGATGCATGGGGCTGACTTCACCTCCTGCAGACAGTGTTTGATGGATAGGTAGAAATGAGGTTGACGGACAATATAAAATCAGATTCGTTTTTTAAAAGAATGTCTTACTTTCTTCTAATCCACCGCAGCTCTCAGCTCTCATAAACTCTGTCCTTGTGAAGTCAAATATAGCTTCTGACTATGTTTATACATAAATGTAAGATGTGGATTTTTTGTGTGTTTAAGTGCACAGTACATATGTGTGTAGTGTGGGTGCATGTTATTAAAAAAAAAGACTTTAGCTGATTGAATTCAACCAATATTTGACTGACTTCAGTGGTGAAATCCTTTCATTTATTTGTTCAAAGTCATACGCCTTATGAAAAGTATATGAGAGTTGATGGGGCTTAGGACAGTCTACCCTAACATGTGGTATCTTGGCATCTGAGAAAATAGCAGAAGCAGGAAGTCACTCTCTGAACTTCTCCTGCCCTCTTCCCCTGAAGCAGGCTGTAAAACCTAGAAAAGACATCCTAACCTTCCTTGAAGATGGTCATAAGACCCTCACATGAGAAATGTCCACCCTATACCTGGCAGTATCTAGGAATACCAGGAATATCCTAATCTTTGAAGACACAGGGACACAGAGAAGAATCTGAACAAACAGGCCTTGCTAAGTTCTCCCAAGTTTATTACTATTAGAGTATGCTTTTTTTTGGTCCTCTAACCATATTTCTCCATGTGTATCTTCATCAGATCTAAACATAAAAATACCTAGGTTTACCTGCTTCTTTGAATCTCCTCTTCTGAAGGTTTCCATGTCATATAAAATTTATACGAAGTAAATGTGTATGCTTTTCTCCTGTTATTTTTTGTTATGGGACCCTTAGCCATGAACCTAACAATGGGAAAGATAGTTCTTTCCCCTCTGAGACTTAGAGAACACAGACAAAGAGTTAGGAAGACTAGTATATGAACACATCAGGAAAAAATACCAGGGGATGATGAGATTAAGCTAAGAGAATCATTCAAAAAATACCATTGATACATTTATTTAATAGCTAAATTTAACCTTCACCCTCACCTCAGTGCATGTTTATAAAAACACCCTCCAACAGTGTGAAGGCATTCCAATTTCTCCACAGCCTCACCAGTATTTATTGTTTCCTGACTTTTTAATAATCACCCTTCTAACTGGCATGAGATGGTATCTCATTATGGTTTTGATTTGCATTTCACTAATGACCAGTGATGATGAGCTTTTTTTCATATGCTTATTGGCCACATAAATGTCTTCTTTTGAACACATGGACACAGGGAGGGGAACATCACACACTCAGGCCTATCAGAGGGTGAGGGGCAAGGGGAGGAGAGCATTAGGACAAATATCTAATGCATGCAGGGCTTAAAACCCAGATGATGGGTTGATAGGTACAGCAAACCACCATGGCACATGTATACCTATGTAAAAAACCTGCACGTTCTGCACATGTATCCCAGAACTTGAAAAAAAAAAAAATCCTCAATGTCAATTTCCTTGGTAGTCAGTGGTACTCAGAGCAATCTAGAACATGTTGTCAAAATTTCAGATTTTCAGCTTTGAAAATCAGTAAACAATTTTCAAAGGAAAATAAAAAAACAATTTTCAGAGGAAAATAAACAATTTTCTTCCAAATTTTAGGCAAAGAACTTCATGGTATTATTTTGAAGCAATTTCCAGTTGTTGTATTAAAAGACAATAGTTTTCTTAACTTCAGTTTTTAACTGTAAAATTCTTGGACTAGAGTATATCCTATTCCGTTGTATTATTTCTGCCTCAACAGGAAGTGGAAGGTTGTATGACAGGAAGTGGAAGGTTGTATGACAGGAAGTGACCTTGCAAGAGACACCCAAATTTCTCACAGCAGGCTAACTCTTCTCTACCACACTATTCCATCATGCTCCACCCTTTTGGAATATATTCCTTCTCTACCGCTCTTCTGACTCCAAAGCTAGCACATGTATTCCATTAATGCCCAGAGACAGAGGAAGCCCCATAGAAACACACATCTCCCTGGCCACCTCTCCTGTGCAAAGCATCTCATGTTCATGTCTTAAGCACTAAGACAAAGAACAAAGTCAACTGGCCTCCAGATGTGAAAGGCCCACCAGCCAGCAGAGTGCAAGAACAATCTAAATGTATCAATATCTTTAGAAAACATAGATTGCTAAAGAAAATAGACACTAAGTCTTTTGATATCATTTTCATTATTTTCCCTGAGATGACTGGGACATGCGCCATTTTCTAGTTTAGTTTTAAAACTAGCAAAACATTAAAAAAAAAAAAATCCTCCAGCATGTGACTGAGGCTATCTGAGCATATAATACAATGCTGAGCTCTTCAGAATAATATAATGTCCCAGCCTTATTAGCATTATAGCTGAGTTAGCCAGTTCCAAGAGTGGGTGGGAGACCTCAGTATTCACCATCTTCATTCAGTGTGGGCTCGAAAATATTCTGTGCACAGTGGGAGTTTCTTACTTGAAAATCAATGTGATTTAGTTCACCTGACTAAAGTTTCAACAGCTATGCGTTGTTACGGTGAAAGATTGCTGCAGTTGGCTTTGATTGGTACTGTTTTGGAAAAGAAATACTTTTGGGTTTTTTTTCTTTTATAAAAAGGGCAATACAAGTGTAAGTCCTGAGCTCCTATTAATAGCCCCGGCAAGCGCAGCAGCAAAACCCAGTGCATGCCCGTTTTCAAGTGCTTCTGAAATGACAGGAGCTTTCAAACAGAACTGGGCAATGCATTTTTCCAATGCCAATGCATGCTGGTGCTGCTGTGGCCTGTCAAATACATAATATTGAAAAGCCCAACTGGGCACCTATTTGCTACAATGTTCTTGGCTGTTCTCCACCCATCATGTCCCAAGATAGAATCTGCTCAGAACAGCAAGTCTATTCTTAGGTGCTTCCTGTAGTGAGCATTAACAAAACGATTGAAATCTATGGAAACAGGTAGGGACGATGTAAGGGGAGGCAGGTGCAAAAATCTTCCAGGAGCAACCTCAGAAGAGATATTGCATGCACTATGCTTTAGCGGTGACCAAGGCTTCTACCTCAAAAACAAACCTTAAGTGAAAGTTGTCTTTTCTAGGACCATGCATAGATGGGAATAGATACAGGCCTCTCTGAAACATATCTGCTATTTACACAGTACTTTTCTAAGTGAACGGAGTACACTCTACAAGCTCTCTTGAGAGAGCAGAAAAAGTGCTCAAATGGTTAATTTTAAGTTTCTGTTCCCAATGCACAAGATCTGTGAAAAGAACATGGGTCTGTATAGACTGGGCTTTTGTCCCTCTCTCATTTCGTTCCTCACGTTCAATCATCTATTTGACATGTTTCTAATACCAAACTGACCACATCCATCTACTCAGGACAGTCACACTTTCCTAGGGAGGGACTGTTTTCTGACTGCCCTGAAATTAATGCATTCCATTCCCACATTTGTACATGTTTCCTGGACTCCCAAACCCTCCCTGAGCCTGGCCTTGGGATAATAATCCCCATTTGGTTGACTGGGACCATCTGCTAACCCTGCCGTTAAACTCCACTACTGACTGCAAACTAGGGCTCTCCCGGCAGGGCATTGGTGCCCAAGTGCTGAGCAATGTACCTTCTCTCAAATCCCCTACAGAGCTGCATCCTACAGTTACAGATGTCTTCAGAGCAAGAAATGAAGGGCATGGGGTTATCAGGAATGAGGACCGGGTGAGAGAAGGAACCAAAAGCTTATTATCAAAATGCAGATCCAAGGTACCATTAGAAAACATTTAGTCACGTTGATGTTTCACTGAAAACCTGCCATAGTGGAGGAATTGTGAACTCAAACCCCATATTCGTTTTTCAAGTTGTTCTCTTAATTCTTGCTGCTAATAAAACAAATAGACAAACTAAAGAAGCTTCATTCATAGGTAATTATTTATGTTTTTGTTGTGTTGTTATTTTTGTCATTCTCATTCCCAGGTTGTTACTATAAGGAAGAAACAAAAGTAGTCAATCATATTTTCTGCCAATGGTTTCTGGGTGGTTTTTGTTTGTTTTTTAATTGCCCATATGTGTTCTGAAAGATCAGCTTACTTCAGTTGTTGACTCTCTGAGATCTAATCAGATATCTTAACAGATAACTTTGTAATTCATAAGTATTGTCTCCTAGGCAGGATGTTTTACGAAGAGTTTTCTGGGTAATCTATTCCTTCAAACAAATAAAAACAACATGGAAAGCAGTGTAACATTACAAACAATGCCATCCCAACTCTGGAAAACACTGCTGTACCCTAGGTCAATCCCCAGTGCCCTGTCTAAGCAGCCAAGAACCAGTGATGCAAACGTGCAAGAAGAAAGTGGTTATAATTTGAGGTTGAGGAGCAGAGGATGTTGCAAAAACAAACGAGGTCAAAGCTAAGAGTCAGGGCTTTAGTTTTGAACTATGTGCTTAGGACTTTGCTGAATGGCATTTGAAACATCTGAACACACCTAAATGGGGTTAGTTGTGTGTTTTTGTTTTTCGTTTTTTTCTGAATTTAAATGATTTGTGGCAACCATCCCAACATTATCACACTTTCTATGACTGAGGATGGATTTACTGGTGAGTTTTAAGTTCTATTATTAGCTCAGATTTTCTCTGGAAAATTTATTTTGTCAAAACAAATCATTGCAAAGTGGCTTTCCTCACTACTCACGGTGATAAAGGGCAATAATTGCATTGTAAAAGTTATTTGGTCATTTTACTACAATGTGGCATGAAAATTCTTCTAATAAATATGCTCTGATGACTACTGGTTTTAAGTATATTTAGGCACATCATTGTAATTATTTATATTTTAGTGTAATACATTAGCAAAATAATATGCATGAAGAAAATATCGATATTAAGTCACATGTATACTTACTTAGCCAGAGTTCGTTTGGGGGATAAAAAAGTCCCTTAAATGAACCAATAACAATAAACTGTTTTAAAATACTTCTGCAGTAGCAGTAATTCTATACAAATATAAATGTGTTATATAAGAATATTCTCACATTTTCAGCAAGACTGAACTTTCATGCAAAACTAAATTAAGAGTAGAGAATCGATTTCTATGATTACCCAATGGAATATTTTAAGTGGATTTCAAGTTGCAGTCATTTTTAAAGGCAAATTCTTTACAAGTTACTTAATTATACTTTATTATATATAAGAAAACAAAACATTAACAACACAATGCTGCCAGTGCAATGTCAGAAAGGTACATTGTACTGGCATTGGTGGTTATGGAACTCACATTAGCAAGGTCAGCGATTTCTCTTGGAAGAATTTCAGAAGCAAAAACTTGAGATGGAGTTTCAAACCCAGGCTATAAAGCAAAATCTGTAGCACTGTATATTAATCTGAGAGTCATTAAGTTTAACATCTGATAATACATCCTGAACTAAACCCTTCATTCCCACACCAGTGTCCCTATGCATAATGCATGTGAAGAAGGTTATCATTTATTTGAAGGGAGTATTAAAGCAGAGATGAAGGTAAATAATGATGTATCAAGTTTTAAATTATGTTGTTATTATATTATTATTATTTGGTTATTGGTTGTGGCTTTAACTACACCTTGTTTTTTAGCTAATAATAATAAACTATTTGTCCTCAAAGAGGCTGCTTTAAGTAAGGGATGGCAGGGAGGATGCAAATTCTGGTTCTATTGGTCTGGCTTATAGGCTTTGGGGCAGCTTCTTTCCTTTCTATACTGCCAGATCCTTAAATGACATATCTGCCTGCAATAATGAATAATATCTCCCTCATGGGACTTTTGTGAAGATTAAAGGTGTTAATATTTATAAAGCACTTTAGTTACATGTGCACACAGGGAAAGTGGAGTAGTCGATACTAACTGCTGTTATTCAGAGGGGAATATAATAACATTAGCATGGGTTTACTTCTCCTTGCCCTTCAGACTTAAATCTTACAGGCATTGAAGTTGAGGATCAAGTTGTCATTAATTTATTTTCCATAGTTATGGAAGGATTCCTAACTGATGAAGGGAGTGGCCAGAAAACATCATGGCACATCCATGTATCCCCAAGGAAACCCTCCTTATGGTTTCAGCTGCTAAATTACTTTAGCATAGCTGCTTTTCTGATGTGTTTGTGTTATTGTAAATTGTATAATAATGTAAATTTATCAGCATCTTTCGGAGCGAGGAAGATTTTTCTCCAGGTGGCACATTGTCAAGGACAAAAGAAGAAAAGAACTAATTGAACCAAATCAACCCTCAAGAGGCAGTGATCAAATAACATACTACAGATGGTCAGCCAAAGAAATGGGGCAGCAACTTACACCTCTAGCCAAAAATACTGCTTCATTTATTGTTTGTTGTTTTTATTCATCACTTTTATTTGACTCAAAATTAATGAATCCATATTGGGGAAAGAAAAGTTTGACAGTGGCCTGTTTTGAGAAAAATATTCAAAACGATTTCAGGATTTAAAATTTGGCTTATCATTTTAAAAGAATAAATAATAAAAGCAGGAAAAAAAATGCCTCTCATTTAAAACTTGTCAGCTACATGAAACATCTGCAGTTGCAGCAGATAGACAGTAGCAGAGGCAAGTGCTGAACATGATTATTTGGCAGCACAGGAAATGGACACAGGCAATGTGCTCTGAGTACCCTATTTATGCATCAAGCAAATCAGCATCATCTATAATGTGGGGATAGAAACGATTTGACTTTTGCTTTGAAAGAAGACACATGCAGGACTACTGGGGTAATACTTCAGTCACACTGATCTCCACGAGGCTGGCATTAGAAATGTTAACCTCAGGTTACATTGATTTTGTAATAAAGTTTTCTCTTTCTGACTCTGAGCAGGATATTCAGTCTATTTTCTCCCCACAAAATCGGCAAATCAAAAGTATGATAACTCTTTTCCTGTTCTAACATAACCACCTTTTTGGAGCAAATGCAAATGCCCTATATTTCAAATGAATACATGCTATGGAATAGGAAGACTTTTGAAAAATTTAAATAATGGAAAATTTCCAACATCCACAAATGTAGAGACATAACGAATTCCATCACCCAGTTTCAATAATCGTCAACATATGGCAATCTTATTTCATCTAAGTTCCCACCTACTTTTCTCCATCTTGGGTTGTTTTGAAGTAAATCCCAGATATCTCATCATTTTGTCTGCATACTCATCAGTATATATTGCTAAAAGACACTTACAAGAATATATAATCACTACACCAGTATCCCAACTTAAAAAAAATAAGAAAAATTCTCAATGCACACTTATAACATGTATCTGATTATATAATAAACGTTATAATCAGTTATTCACTGGAATTCTTCAAAAAGGATAACATTTCCTTCTTCGATTTCTTGGTACAGCCTGAGGTACAACTTGCAAAGGAAAAGCAGGAAAAAAAGCGTGATTCTTTTATTTAACAGTTTTCGGAATGTTGAGTTGTGCTCTGCCCCTAGCATTCTCTAAAAGTTACCCATTTTCTTGTATTATTATTATAAATCCATGAAATTTTAACACACTTAATGCATTCTAATTAACTGTGAATATTGTTTCTGATTTTCAAAATGTGCCACTGGTCACTAGCGAAAGTCCTTTCAAGTTGGCTCTGAGTCCTTTCGACATGACTTCAGCAGTCTCTGGCTTCTTAGGTGTCTGGTGCAACAAGATACTCTACACTCATCCTGAACATTTCCTGCCCCAGACCTGGAGTCTGGCATCTCTCCAAGAAGAACTATTTCCCTTAAGTGGTAAATTACTGTCAAAAAGCTACATGTGAATGCCTGAAGTAAGTGCTCATTGCTATTAGGTGGGTTGCCTGTTATGCATGAAAGTTTTGCTTTCTGTAGCTAGGGATGGAGGTAATAGTCACATCATGGACAAAAATAACTGACCATTGACTAGCGCCCTCCACATTGAGTAAAAGTGTGGAAAGGCTTCAGGGTACAATCATTGCTGTTCTTTGAAAAAATTCTTAAGTAAAAATAAAATTTGGATTCGCAACATCTAGAATCAAATTCAATATGTTACATTAAGAAGCACGAGATGATATATTTTATATTAAATTAAATAAGGTATATATAAGGTTCAAGCAATGTCTGATTGAGAACAGATGCTTAATAGGTGGTTACTTCCTTTTCTTTTTCTTTTCCCCACCTAAGAAAAATGTAGTGAAGCCATACATAAACCAATAGTTGAGCTTACTTTAATTCAAAACTAAATTCCCTATTTCATCTTCATCTTTTAATATTATCTCAAAATATTTTTTCTCTCAAATGAATATAAACATTCTTACAGAAGATGCTTTGTAATGAAACTAAAATACCTCTATATGCATCTCCAGAGCCTGATAGCAAAATAAACACTTATTAATAGCCTCTAGTTTATGACTACCTAACTTGATAATAACTAAATAAGGATAGTAATGAAATATTTCTCAGATGCTTACCAGATGTCAGGTATATATCTACAGATAGCCACTTGCCCACTATTAATGGAAATTTTTGCTCAATTATCTCCTTTTGTTCATAAGTCTTTGAGACAGTGGGGGAAATCTCTGGTATCTTCATTTTGAATTTTCTCTGCATCCTTCTTCCCCTTGGAGCCTCTTCCAACTATGCATAATTTGGGGGAGCTGTCCAGATGCTGGAGCCACACCCAGTCTCCACTTTGACTCATGGCTGGTTGAGGTAGTTGGTGGATCCATTTGGGATTAGAGGGCATACAGAGGTTAATAACTCCAACAGGTGGAGAGCTCAGGGAACATTTAGTCAACCTGATTAAATGACCAAGAAACAGAAGACAAAAGGATAATGTGTTGTAACATCTTTACTGAATAAAATGGCATTTAGGCAATGGAGATATCTGGGGGGAAAAATAACACTTCTAAGAACGTAAGCAACGTTAAAATATTTGATCCAGTTTTGGATAAAGTTAATCCAATTAAACAAACAAAATGAGATATTAGGTATACTTATCTAAATGTTATGTATTTTAAAGACTTCATTTGAATCATTGAACTTCATCAGCACATGGATAGGAGGCAGACCAAGTGCAAATCTGTGGAGTAAATCCCTCAAGCTGTGCCCCATAGGTATGTGGCTGGGCATTTTTAGACTCAGAGATTTTTCTGAGTTAGAACTAAAATGGAAAGGTTGCTAAATAATTGTGTTTGGATCCAATTGTTTACATTTACTGTCTGTAATTTGGAACCAGAATCCCCATAACGTAGCTTAATATGTATTTTAAAATGTAAAATGCAAGCACATATGGCTAATTACTGGTTAATTTTTTAGCTTTGGACTAACATTTCTCTGCCAAACCATGGAGGCAACGGTAAAGATTTTTCTGTTTTTGAGGAAACAATCTTAATGGCTATATATAGATCATAAATGGTTGGCAAAAGATGCATTTGAATCTAAACCAAAATTAAAATGTTTTAAATTATCTAACTGCTGCCAGATATTCAAACGGGGAAGATTTGTACTAGAAAGTGTTCACAGTTTCCATACACATTCACACTCACTCCACTCTACCCTCCCTCCTCTACTGTTCTCTCTCCCCTTGCTCTCTCCCTCTTCCTTTCTCTTGTTCTTGCTCACATGAAAAAATGCATACAGATTATCACAATACTAATGGCATGTAAGAATAGTGACAGAACTGATCACTGAATTCTTCGGTTATGAACAGATCATCAACTGGAATCTTCCTTAATCTCCACCTTAAATAAGACAGCATATATTAGAACAGCCAATATCACTTGCAATATAATTCCTCTTCCTCTATTCATCTGTTTGATGTAGATATCCTCAGGACAGCTATGTTTTCATCCCATACCAACTGTCTGAGTGCTCTCAGTCAGACTCATGGATTCCACTGACATCCATATAGTGATGACTCCTGAATCTCTATTTTTAGCCTCTGCATTTTTCTTACCTAACAGAAGTGCACATTCAACTGTCTACTGGATATCTGCATGTGATGGTCCACAGCCTTTAAAGCTCCAAAATGTAATAGTAAATTTATCAACACCATCCTTCCCCAATTGTTTTCTTTTTAAATTCTCTCATTCAAAGAATGGCGCCACTATCTTCTAACCACCTAAGTAAAAAACTTAAAGTTGTATTTTTTTTCTTATTCTCTTTCATCCTTTGCAATCAGTTGGCTACCAAGTCTTATAAATTCAACCTCCTTAACACTGCTGGAATCTATTCTTCATTTTCCTCCATTACGTTACTGCCTTAGTACAGCGTTCATCAGTGCTCTCTCAGATCATTGCAACAGAGTCCTAAATTATCTTTGTCTCTCTCTGCCTTTTTTCTCAATGCCCCCATGAACCTCTCTGCTTCTGCTAGAGTTATCTTTCTAAAATAGTTACCTTTCAAAATTTATAAAATACAAATCTTTCCATTGCGCCCCCACTGTCAGGGCCCTGTGAAAATTGTACTGCTCTTCGTCTCCACTCCAGACTCAGCGTCCATGGTTCACTCATGCAACCTAAACTTGCAGCTCCTAGAACATGGCTTGTTCTCTTATCATCAGTTTCTCTGAACAGACTGTTCCTTCTACAGGAATGCCCACTCTCTTCTTATCAGCCTAACATGTACTTGAACTTCTAGATTCAGATGAACTTTGAGGCTCTGATAAAATAATATTTCCCTTAAGAAGCCTTCCTTCTCCCACTTCTATGAGTTAGAAACCCTGCCTCTGTATTCCCATAGCCTGCTTACAGACCTCCATGACATCACATGGAAGGTAGGAGTTGCATTGCTTGTTCTACCTCCCCTATTAAACTGTGGGGGGTGGAGTCTGTGTCTTTGATGCTGCATTCCCCATATCTAAAACACTAGTTCTCAAAATTTTTGCTCTCAAGTTCTCCTTACTCTGTTAAAATTATTAAGTATACCAAAGGACTTTTGTTTATGGGGACATATATCTATACCATATTAAAATTTAAAATTGAGAATAATAAACAATTTTAAAATAAAAAACCAACTACATAGTTTTAAATTTACATATTTTGTTGAAAACTGGCTATATTTTCTAACTCAAACATTTATTGATAGGAGTGGTATTGCCTTACAACTTTGTAAATCACATTAATGTCTGGCTTAATAAAAGACGGCTAGATTCTTGTGTCTTTGTTTCCAAGTTCAAAGATACGTTTTTTTTTTGATACAAAGGAAGAAAATCCAGCTTCATACAGATATATAGTTAGCAAGAGAGGAGTATTTCAGTAGTCTTTTCAGATAATTGTGGATATTTTACTTTGAAAATATACCCAAACTCAAAAGTAGTAGTTTCTTAAATATGTGATGCAAAGTGGAACCTGAAACCATTTCTGTAAAGTTTTCACACTAAGTTATATTAAAGCCAGTTATATTTTGAATGAATCTTTTACTATGCATGATTTGTAACATTATGCATTTTTAAGGCATTTGTTCACTGAGTTATACAGATCATCCAAATTTGGTTGCTTTCATTATATCTAATACAAAAAAGCCACATTAATTAATCTCACCATCAATCTCACCAGAAAACTCTGTAACTATTATGAAGTTGTCAAGCTCATTGTGGTGGACACAGTTTTTCCAAAATTCAAATTTTGCTTGAAAGCTCAAAATTTTATCATTGACAACAAGTAATGTCAACTGTTTTCCTTGTAGTGACAGCTCACTTGATTCATTTTTGAGAAAATGTCTGCAAAATATCCAAGTCTGAATAACCAGAGTTCATCTGTTAGTCCTTTCAAGTACAAACGATGCTTCCTGAAAGAAGTATGTGGTTCAGCTTGCATCGGAAACAAGGCCACTGTGATTTTTTTCCTTCATAACAACCATTATGCTTCAGTATGAAACAGACATTTATGTGTACTTCACACTGTGCACACAGAATATTAAAAAGATGTTCACTCAAGGATGAAGATTTAACAAAATTATTATTATTATTTTTTACTGCTTCATCCCAACATTTTAAAGTAAAACCTGTGTGAGCAAGGGTTGGTAAATAATATAATGGCTAATATAGTTTTGTGCCCTTGCCTTGGTTTGTACTTAGGGACCAGCAGTTTTACTTACAATTGCTTTTACACCAGCAATGCAAATGTCAACACAGTGAGTTCTTATGAGTATTAGTGTTATAATAAAGTTCATGTCATTCTCAGTGTTCTCATCTCATGCACTCCCTGAAAGGGTCTGGAAAACACACAGCTTGGCAACACACTACACTTAGAGAACTGCTGATCAAGGCAAGGCCTAAAACACAATGGGCACTCAAGACATTTTGAATGAAGCATTGAATGAATGAATCCACATTGGTTTCATCTGTAGTAATAATAAAAGTGCTTGTGATGATTCAAAGGGCGTACATGTGAGTGTGTGCGTGTGTGTGTGCACAATGGAGACTCACAAAAAGGTTTAGTAGATCCTTGAGTCAAAGTTAGAATGAAAAACAGAGACCTTGTGATAAAAGTTCCATTCTGGTTTAAGAATATATTAATGTTATTCCATTACCTCCACCACCTTCAGCTACATGAGAAGATGATAACGTTTTTGCTGATTTTATAGAGACTTGTCAGTTAATGTTATTGTGAATATTTTGAAGAGCAATTTATCCATATAATACTTAATTGAACTACCATTGTGAACTTACAAAATATAGGGCAAACAAAGATTTAAATATTTGAAAGACTCACTTGACCAAACTAAGCAGGAATATTGATGGATGGACATGGTGTCTTCTAGATGATTCCTCTTCTAATCACCGTACCTACATTACTTCCTTTATCAGAGAGTTGGTTACAGAATAGGTATGTTTTCATCTTATACAGAGCAGGTATTTTTGCCAGAACTCTTAAGGTCTCATTCTGTTATATCCCAATCTCATTCAAATGGGATATAACCCTGAAAACTGATGTTAAATTCAGCTTCTGTCAGGGGGGTTGTTGTGAAGTATGTGTTTGTTAAGAGCGAAGCATATTTGCTCCACTTCCAGAAAACTCTTAACAACAATGGGCAAAAAGGTAGTTCACTCTACAATCCTAGCAACATTGTGTGAAAAGGAGTAGATTATGTAAATTACCTTGATTGGGGTGTCCCATCTTTAAGAAAAGTATTTATTTTCTAGTAGTCTTACAGCACGACAAGTGTAATCTTGGAAAAGCTCAACAAGGAAACTTTAAGGGCAGTAAGAATTTCAGAAAAAAAAAATAGTAAGGATAGTTGGTGTCTTGTGCTCAAGGTGTCCTTGTCCCAGGACTGTCAAATTGTGCAGGTACAAGCTAAACAGATGTGGGGTGATTAACCATCCACTCCAGGGAACACATGTGGGAAGGTATCCATCAGTGGAGCAGGTTTGCAAATACATGACACGTGAGACTCGCCACTGGCCTTAATGAAGTATGGACCATTGAGTGCTGAAAGCGAATGGTGAGGTCTTTTTTTCCCTCTCTGCCTTCTGTGATGCTTCTCTCATGTTCTCTTTAAAAAAGTCATTTTGACCCTTGCTGATCTGTGGAGGCAGAATGCCCAATTAAATTACTTTCATTATAAAAGCACATACAGCCAAATACTTTTTATAGCAAACGATTTCAAATTCATAATAAGCATCAAGGAAAAGTAGCACAAAAGCTTTTTAAAATTACAGAGCAACTTTTAAACAATTGGTGCTACCAAAAAAGGTCAGAGAGAGTGCTTCACTGTGAAAGGTTCAATTGGCCAAGAAATTATGAAACTGACATTTTAAAATAAGAATACATTTTAATATTCATTCTTTTGGGGTCAGGTGCAGGCTACTCAGAATAACAATTCTGTCCAAATAGAAAATGAAAACCTTCCAGGAAGAATTACCTTCAAAGCAGGCTGTATCTGTCCATTTAAGAATTGCATTGAAACATGATAGTAACTTACATTTCCTGGGTATGGACTATGTGTCATGTACATTGTTAGTGCTTTATTTCGATTTTTTAAATTTGATCCTCACAATAACTCTATGGGATAGATACTATTATTATCACTATCATACACATGAGAAAATTGTGGCTTAGAGTTTAAATAAGTTTTGGAGACAGTGAGTGGTAGACCTAGTAACCAAACTACAAGTTACTAAATCTAGAAGCTAGTTCTATTGTTAATGGTAGCTTTCCAGAACATCGATGATTTTCAATTGTATAATTATTAATTTAGACAAAGAGTATTCAATAAGCACTGCTATCAGGTACTGCTAGATGCTGGGATTGTAATAATGAAATTGTTCTTATTTATTCAAAAACACACAGTCTCATCAACACACCATTTCTTAGAGCTGGTTCAATAAGACATTTATTGTCATGTCTAATTTCACAGAAGAAAAGCTAAGCCATGGGTTAAGGATTTTATATTCAGCAGAAAACAGAATTATTACTCACTGATTTCAGTCAAGTGTTCTGTACACTAGATATCACCATCCCTTTTTTTTTTTTTTTTTTTTTTTTTTGTTGTTGTTGTTGTTGTTGTTGAGACGGAGTCTCGCTCTGTCGCCCAGGCTGGAGTGCAGTGGCCAGATCTCAGCTCACTGCAAGCTCCGCCTCCCGGGTTTACGCCATTCTCCTGCCTCAGCCTCCCGAGTAGCTGGGACTACAGGCGCCCGCCACCTCGCCCGGCTAGTTTTTTGTATTTTTAGTAGAGACGGGGTTTCACCGTGTTAGCCAGGATGGTCTCGATCTCCTGACCTCGTGATCCGCCCGTCTCGGCCACCCACCATCCATCTTATAGAGAATCAGACGAGTAATCGCTGAAGCCATTAAAGTCAGTTCTGAGCCCCACTAAACCTGATACAACCACCTGATAACCTCTTTAGGTATAGGATCTACTTTAATAAGTTATGCTTCAACCCAGCCACAAGGCAAACGAAAATCAGATTTTTTTCAAAGGTAAATCAGGATTAGTCACAATGCAAGAAAATATAGGGGGAAAAACCTAAATGATCTATAAATGGAATCTAGTTTTGTAATACATGGCACATTAACTTCATAAAATATTATTCATCTACTATTATTTTATTCAAAAGTTCGGTACACACAAGAATATTATTTTAATGCATACATAAAACCTACACTGACTCATAATGCACCAAAATTACATGTTAATATAACAGCATCTAGACACAAAAGAATTAGAATAGCACATGATCTAGAACGTGCTAGAACAGGGGTCAATACACTTTTCAGAAAAGGGCCTTAGCGGTTCCAAAGGCGTTGTTGGAACTACTCAACTCTGCTATTGCAGTGCACAAGCAGTCACAGACAACATGTAAATGAATGTGCATGGCTGTGTTCCAATACAAACTCTCTTATGAAAACAGGGAGTGGGCCAGATTTTACCCGAGGGCTGTGATTTTCTGATCTCTGTGCTATAATATACAAGTATGGGGCAGTTTAAAGACATTTACACTGGTGTTTTTAGTAATATTTTATAATATTGTTTAATAAATTTTAAGAAAAGTCTGTACATCTGCATAATCAAGTTATACATTTGCTCACTTGAATTCAAGCCATTGGTCATTATTATCATTATTATTATTATTCCTACCCAAAGCTACCCAAGAAGGTAGCTTTACCTTTTCGAAATAGTTTGCAAATTCCAGACCAGACGTCAGGGCAAAGAGTCTTTGTAAAGTATTTAGCCAGACAGCAAAGCTTTCATTACTGTTGGTTCAACAATCCAAAATCCATGACCTGACCACCAATCAATCAACAAGCATTTACAGATTGATGACAAAGTATTTTGCCCTGTTCTAAGCACGCTTGTCAGACAGTCTCCCTCCTGTCAAGCAGTTTAAAATCTAATAAATGAGGCAATAATGTTATCTTTATTTATTCAGTGAGACATTTTGGCATAGAAACATCAGGCATGTCCAATAACCAGAAACAAAAAAATATATCATGTGACATAGGATGGAATTACTCTAGTAGATAAAAATAGCTTTTCATCCATTTTCAGTAGAAATATATTCAATTTTAGTTGGTATATGTAGGCTGTTTACCTGATCTGTTTACTCACTGATAATATAGTATTTTCGGGGAAAAAATGGTCCATAATTCACCAGTTGCAGTTATTTATGTTCCCCAAGCTTCAATTTAACCCTTCTAATAGTAGAAAAATGACATAATCATTTCACAAAGTATGCTGGCATTCTGCTACCAAAACAAAAAGAAATGCACTGCCATTATCCTCCAGACAATAATAAAGCTTACTAAATACTTTTCTAAGTCTAAAATAGGTTGTTGGAGAAGGAAGCAGCGGCTAGATCATCGATGACACCATCCTAAAGTGCTTAGTCCATATTGCTAAGTAATAGGAAGAGCAACATGGTTGAGAGTGCAGATGGGGATAGCAGGGGGGAATATTAACAAGATTAAACATAAGAATAAGTCACTTGGCTGGGCATGGTGGGGTGGGTCAGGACTGTAATTTCAGCACCTTGTGAGGCTAAGGCAGGAGGACCGTTTGAACTGAGAAGTTCAAGACCATATTTAGATGGTAAAATCATCAGGCCTTGGTACTTGATTAGATGTGGGGGCCAGGGAATGAAGAACTAGCAATTAGAATTTCTAGCTTCAATAATTTGGTAAAACATTGGAATGAGACACACAGAGGCATCAGTGGATCAGAGGGGGAAGATGAAGGAGTTCTCTTTCAGGTGTATTTGGAATATCTATGTGAAAGTAAATGTCCAACTAAAGAATCCTTACCCTAAACATTGTCTTATTCTCACATTAGCATTTATTGAGTGTACTGCATGTACCAGATACAGTGCTAAGCACTTCACCTATATAATCCCACTGAATCCTCCCAACAGCCCTACTGATATATGCATTTTACACCTAAGGGAAATAGAGTGAGGTTAAGTAGACTTTCAACACACAAACAATTAAATGGCAAAGCCTGGATTTATTAACTCATAATTCTAAAACGGACTCAGCCACTATCGTATATGGTGATAAAAAGAAAAAGAAAACAGCTTACTCTGAAGAATACTACAAAGATACTATTGCTTTGCCAATATCAGCCCCACAGGTGCACTGTTTTGGGCTTTGCCATGAGTCTGCTCAACAAATGACCTAATGCAGAGAATTAGACTTACTTCATTTCATTAAGAGCTCAAGAGGCACTTCTGTACATTTGGGAGGTTTATCAGGGCCAGGATGTGTTCACACCCTCCTAAGTCAACATTCTTACCAAGTCGACATTGGTCCAGCATCTACAACTTGACCAAAAATGGCAAGACTTCTGACTTTGGGCCAACATTGACTTGGATGGGGAAAAAAAAAGCAGGTTTGTGTGTTTTTAAGCATATTTGGGAGTACCAGAGGCCGTACAGCTTGGCTTCAGTGAATAACAGCTCAGGGCCAAAATACACCCATTCATAAAATGGAGTTTGTTTCCCTACTTTTGTGGTGAAAGCCCCTGGAGTTTTGGCAGGCTACTCAACCTGGCACTCAGCTGAACTGCTGCAGCCAGGATGCAAACTTCTACTGGTCTATACTCTGAGGCCTCATCTTTAAGTTCTAGAATCCCACGAGGCTAAATGGTGAGAAGAGGAGGGCCTTAAAACGTATTAGCCCTGGGCCAGTCATGTTGACCCACAGCAACTCCTACTCTAATTCTACACATACCTCATACACTTTGCCCCAGATGATGGGGATTATATTTAATCACCATACATCCTCCAAATGATCAGTGTGGTGAGACGGAACATATGAAGTACTAAGCAGTGTCTGGTATACAGGAATTGTCCCATATATGGCAGCAATTATTACAGATACTTGTAGTAGTATATTTTAGTAATAGCCATATGGGAGCTTAATAAACATTTGTCTAAGTATTGAATTTGGCAACGCTTATTGACCCATTATTTATTTTGAAAGACGAAGTTGAAACATCAGTCCAAAATGAGGCAAAATATAATTCAGTTCATATGATCTCTATTAAGATAACATACATTGTTGACCTTTCAAAGAAAAATATTGACAAAACATTAGCATTTAAAATTTAAAGCTATAATTAATTACAGTTTAGAATGCATTTAATTTTTTCCTTATTTTATCCTTAGAATATCTATAGAAATTACTTAGGCACCATTTTATCCTTATTGAACAGAATTGTTTCATGTATTTAGCATTTCTGGCAAGTAATTAATTGAGTGCTAGTGCCTGGTGTATAGCTAAATAAATGGACATAGTTACCTCTTCCTCATGAAAGCCAGTTTAGATATTATTGACATTCCAACTCAACAGTATTTCTCACCTTACAGAGGTGAAATGAGAGATAGAAAGCAGAGGATACTGAGAAAATTCAAAAATCTCTATTGACTCCAAGTGCTAATCTGGGTACAATATATGCATCAACATGGAATTTTTGTACTTTGAGGAAAACGAATTAGTACAGTGATGACATAATCAACCAATTCTAGCTTGATCTTTATTTCCCTTTTACTTTTTTATATTCCATAGTTGATACATGTTCATATCTACCCCGGAATGTGCTAACAATGAAAAAAATAAGTTAAAAGAAATAGGAGATTCAATAAGGTACAATCATGTTTATGAATGTTCTTAACAGTAAATGCATAGCTTGTCCAGGCCAGAAAGAATTCAGTTTCTGAATTCAATGCCACTCTTGAATATGTTAACTCAGTTCTAAATGAAATGCATTATTTGTACAAAGTTCTACTTAATATTTAACATAATGAAGATTGTTAATTCCATTACATTTGCACTGCAGAAAATGCATTTGTATTGCTCAGAGTGCTGAATGAGTAATAATGCAATGAAGAAAAACCAAGACGAAGAGATGTCAAATAAAAACCAAAGTCACAAATCCTATAGGCAATGACATTAAGACTAGAACTTAAGTCTTAAGATTTTGTTATTTGTGTCCTTTTACTGTTAAATTGCAAGAGGAAAGTCTTTTGAGGTAGCAAAATAATATTTGTGGGGAGGAGACAGCAATAATATCTGTTCATGCAACTAACTAGGTATATGTGAGTGGGTAGGCACATAAGGCCAACGAGCACTGAGAAACATGTCTGTCAGGTTCTTTCTGTTTTGTTAGCTATTGAGTCAACCTGACCGAAACAAAGACACATTTCACAAGAGTGAAAATTGGTTTCAGTCAATCCTTTTAGCATTTTCCAGGTGACTACATTTTTATAAATCGCCTGACAAAATCAAGCAGTTACATTGCTTCACAGACTTTGGCTGGAACATTAAAGGAACTGAATGATTTATGCAGGAGAAGATCAAATAGGTTGCGTTGTATCTAAATGCTTGTCCCATGAACCAAAAGCTGAATGTGAATTGGCAAATTAATGATTTTTCATTTTCTTCTAGGATTTCATGGTCTGGAAAGCCTTTTGTTGAAGGGACACATTTCACCCCTTTTTAAGGTGCATCTTAAAAAATACTTCACTGTCCTGCAAATCTCCCAAATCAGTTCTGATTTCCCTCTCTCACCTGCTGCAAAATTTATTTTTTCATGCCACACTATTACGTTGTTTTGTTTTGTTTGTATTTTCCTCCAATTGTTTCACGAGTGCCTATGATACACTTGAGTGCATATAATCTGAACCAGATTATATAGTAAAGACTTCTTTTGTACTTCTCATACTGTAGAAAGACAATACCTATTGGTTATTACATGATGAATTTTCAGCATAAGAATTAATTCAATACATGTTCTTCATTTGTACTGACAATATGTAAAGGACATTTTTCAGTCCTTTTCAGTTTTTTAGGAGAGCAGCTTTTCTGTACTTCATTAAAATACAAACTCTTTCTTTGATTTACTTTCAACTCTAAACTTTGTTCTCCCTGTTAATGAAATGCATTTATATCTTGCATGAGATACACACTCTTTATTATGATTTAGAACCTTCCAAAAAATTAATGGTTGCTCAATAGAAATGCCATAGCTAAGGTTTAATACCATACCTATCATTTACTTGTTTTTTGTTCTCTTGATCCTGAAGTACCGGGATTCCCACATAAGTACCTTTGCCTGAGCTGGGGTAAAAGTTGACTCCTAATGTAAGGTGAACTGGAGAAGAACATTTCTTTCACCTCTTTCCCTGATCTCATCTTTTTTATTCAGCATTCCCTCTAAAGAGAATTTCACTCACAGGATTAGAAAGGGACTCTGTACTCTTTAATTGTATCACTTTTGGAAACTAAAACCCATTGGATTTTTTTGAGAACTAGGAATCATTGTACTGTGCAGAGTTTTGGCTTTTTGATACATTTCCGATCCTTCAATTGAGCACTCCTTTTATTGGATCACTGGAATAAAATCATGATTATTAAACATGTCACAATATACAATTCTCATACTATAATAATTTATGAAGATCTTTGCTTAAATATATGTTCTCAAATCAATTTCAGTTGAGTGCAAATTAAGCAAAAATAAATTTAAAAATGCATCTCACCCTTCAACAAGATACTTCCTTGTTTGAGTTGTTCAAACTCATGCAGAAAAAGCATATTGAAATAAAGATAAGGGGCTATCACTTGCTCTTATTTTCATTATATTCAGGAGATGACCACTTTGATTATAAGTACGAAGACTTAACAATACTCATGATTTCCAACATGAATTACAGTACTTAAGACTTTGTCTTCTTGTTAAATCACGCTTATTCATGCATTTTATATAAAAACTCTGGAGAATAACTTAACAGAAAATCTAAAATAAGAAAAAGAAACACTGAAATTCCCCAAATCTCTATAGATAAAACCCTTTAAGGCTTAGGATTAAGCATTTGAAAATATCAGGAGCATTTAAAATATGTTCATGCTTAGCTTTCTGTTCACTTCCTAACTATCTGTAATATGAAAAGTCTGGGGTTGAATGGCATGAGAGCATTACTGTTTCATTTTCATAATCCAAGT
Organism: Rhinopithecus bieti; assembly: GCF_001698545.2. Taxonomy (NCBI): domain Eukaryota; kingdom Metazoa; phylum Chordata; class Mammalia; order Primates; family Cercopithecidae; genus Rhinopithecus; species Rhinopithecus bieti. The sequence goes on from NW_016807049.1 coordinate 926,053, forward strand.
TTAATTTTAATATATCTTTTATTTTAATTTAGGTTTTTTTGGGGGGGTTCAGAGGCAGAGAACTACTGTATTTCTGACTAAATGACAAAAATCATTGACTGTCAGTGACTATATGAACATGATGTGAACAATATAAGCAAAGAAACTAGGGCAAAGTTTTTTTCTTTAGAAAAACATGCTCATACACTCATATTCTATATATTCTGAATTATCCTCATAGAAACAACACAACATACAATATCTCAAAACGTTATTACAACACGGCTCATTAGTTTGCAGGCTGGAAACGCGGCATGTTAAATCATTTCCTCTCAACCATAGTAAGTAGACACAGATACGACACAGTTTGCAAGTCTTAGCTCTGCTCTGCAAACTTACTGCTATCATAGGTCTTCTGCATGGGTATTTTTAGTGCCTAGTTCCTAGTTCAGTGCTTAAAAATCCTGCCGATCCCTGGGTTGGAACAAAGCTTTCGGAAGCAATTAACTGCTTTTGCCATCCCAGGTGCCAAACACACACACAATGTCCTTTTATTTGTGGAAATACACACAGATCTGTTCTGCATGTGCTCAGAGCTCAACACAAATATCACCCCTTTCCCACAGGCAGCAGGAAGGATGTGGTTTGAAGGACACAGTGGCTCCATCTGAATGTTCAGTTGTTCAAAAGATCTCTTGTTGCTACACTGAGTCGCGGCTCTACTACTTATGCTTAAGAAGATATAACCAGGCTGTGCCCGAAATCCCACTTTTATCTATTTAAAACAGGCATTCAAGTAGATCATGCAATTCTTCTTTGCCCCTTACCTTCAGTGGACACATGCTGAAAGTGTGTTCATAATCAAAAGACGTTCCCCTGAGCTGATGACCCAGTAATTCCTTACGTATACAGGTCAGTTGCAACAATACTGTACTAAAATCGCCAGATGAAATGGTCAGAATTACCCGGTGGCTTGATAAAATCAGCTTACTTTGAGTCTAATCCAAGGATAAATATACAGAAAGCTCCAAGCAGTGGAAGCTGTAAATACTGTAGAACTGCCCCCTGAAACTGTAATACTGCCAGGAAAACAAATATTTGCTGGATTATAGGGCGCTATCTTGGTTTTACCTGAATGCAAATGAGGGCTAAATAACTACAAGCTACTGTTTAAAGTGGAAAAGTATAACACAAGTGCAGGGGACTAATTCTGCCGACACCACTAACACCAGTCTCCAAAAACCCTAATGATACACTCAGAATAAGCAAACCAGTAGATCTGATTACCAATTTCACACATCCTGCATTCCTGGAGCTCACCCATTTCATCATTTCCAGACACTCAGACTCTAACTAGGAACGCCTATCTCATAGCCCTGTATTTTGCTAAATTTTTCCTCTAGTCTTGAGTCCCCTTTAATCTGTAGGGTGTTATTCTACACAGGACCTCTCTCTTATTTTTTGGAGCCTAGCATCTTGCATCTTCCTGGAGCCCCAACTAAACTCGTAACTTCTAAGCTTCTAAGAAATATGTAAGTTTTTCAACTCTGTACAGTAAGTCTTTTTGTGACGTTAAACTTACCTTAGAAAAAGATGTATTGTTAGTTACCAATTGCTTCTTCGGCCTTGCGTATAACACCTGTTCCTCTTTCTGACTCCCCTGCAAAGTTACCAGCTCATGAGAATCTGTAATTTAAGCAAAAAGCTTTGGCAACCGGGTAGTTAAATTGCTACTAGTGGTTACTTCTGAATGACTTCAAGTTGATTCTTTCCTTGTGTTTTCTCCAACCACTTCTCATTTCTACTAATCAGTGTCACTATGTGTGATCTATGACACTCCTTAGAACTATGCAAGCAGACTTCAAGAAAAAGAAGAATGGAAATTTGATGAAAATGTTTTATTGGTAACACTCAGATAGAAATACCACCTCGAGAAAGTGTACACAACTCCATGTACCAGGTGGAATATTACTCCTGACCCAGAGTATTATATAAACATCTGCATTTTCTTCTGCAATTAGAAACAAATAGCTCTTGATGAAATGTCTGTGCCCTGGTCCTTCAGAAGTCTGTATCTGACTCTAAGATGCCAGGAAAATTTCATCTTGTGTCATGTTTCATGCTGAGGGGTTTGTATAGCACTAGTGTAAACCTTGGTCTCTAAGACACATTCCACGGTGAATTTATTTCAAATTCCAAACTGAGTTTATTCCATTTCACTCACTTAAAATTCCAGTTGTGATTGGAAAATATACACTTCATTTACCTTCTGTGCAGTGTTCAATGAACTGCTTGTCATGTTTCACCCTAGTAGGTTGCATTTCAATCCTGAGTGTGTCTGTACATCAGTTGATTAAAGCTTTGCTATTATTTGTAAGGGATTTTATAACATGCACTGTCATCTTTCTTGGCATTTTTTGAAACAGTAACATGAGGATTCTGGCAAAATAATATGGTAGTTGCTACTCTTTGCTTATACCTATACCATTTACTTGTCAGTAAACAAAATCGTGTTTTCAATGAAGTAGACAAATAGAAAACTCAACTTCCCTATCCTGTTGTATCTTGTGCCACTCTCTATAAACTGACATGGCATAAAATGACATAGCTTGATAAACTGCTGGAATAAAACACAGATTACTGCCATTTAGCTAGAGCAGGACATGTCACTTTAAGGATATGGCCTCAATGAATGTCAGTTCTAGAGGAGGAAGGATAGAACTGAAATGAGGGATCTGGTTCTTTGTTGTGTATGGCTGAATTTCCTGGACATTGTTTAAGGCAGAAATGACAGGTAGCATAAAAGAGTAAACCATACCTTAAGAAAGCAAATTATGTAAGCATGCCCCTCGGATTCCAAATTTTTGCCACACTAAGACTTTACCACATGGGTTATTGCTCAGATCTGAAGAAACATTAACTCCAATCCCTAACGAACTGATAACAACCAATAATCACGTTAGTTGTTATTTAGTAACGTAACAATGATAAAAATCTGGTGTGTGTGTGTGTCTTTTCTTGAGTTCTATATTAGTATTTTATAATGCTGAGAGAGTTGTCTATTAAGAAACATATTTCAACTTTATTCCAAAGAAATGGTCCCCACTCCTCTCTGTGATACTGTTAATGTCCAGCATGGCTCTTGTTATCAAGAGGATCTATTCTATGCTTTCCTGATACCAGCATAATTAAGTCCACAAAACTGGTTGCTTTCAAGGCCAATAGCTATTCAAGGCTACTTCCTCTGCAAGTGTACAGTTTTAATACACCCATAAGCCTTATTCGGGATCTCAATCTTTTGCAGTTGAGACATGAATCCAAGAAGACTGTTTGAGAAGCTCACAACTCAATTCAGATCTTACATTTGAACTTTTTCTTTTTTGGAAAATGTACTCATGGTAACTTTATTCATGCAAAAAAGAAAAAAACTGGAAGTGATTGAGAACATTCGTTTTACTGGCATTGAGGACATTTCAATTATCGTCTCTTAATATGTCATCTCATAACTATCTTCTGGAACAAGTATTCTTCAAATATGCCATATGGATGATTAAAATCAAAACAGACTATTAATAACAAATCTAAACCAAGCCAAACAACCAAATACAAATACAAATAAACCAAATGAACCCTCCTGTACATTCTCATTTTTTCAGAGAGCTACATCCCTGCTCCACTTGAGCTATGTTTGGGCTCCTCCCTTCATCTAGCAACGTTTTTTAAAGTTTAGGTTCTTCTTTCCTTTCCCTTCTTCTCCCTTCCCCTCTTCCTCTTCTTTTTCTAATCCTCACTATTTTAGGACCCACTGGTTAGCTTTCTTTATTACCAAATTAAAAATAGAATTTATTCACTCTCTTGCAAAAAAAAACAAAAAACAAAAAACAAAAAACAAAAAACAAACAAACAAAAAAACGACTCTTTTGAGAGTCACACTGTTTAGCTGTAAACATCATTTCTCCCTGTGAAGGGCTGGGGTCCCAGTGAAGCCTTCTACATTTAACAAAGGCTTTGGTACACGGCTTAAAGTCTTAATATCCAACCCAAGATCCTGGATGACGTCAATACCCTTTTCAGTTATCATCCAGCACCAGCTTTACGGTTCCCTATTATTCACTATGATAGTCTTTTGGAGCCTCCACTCTGCTTCAGCCAGTCACAATCATGGACACCCCAAACTTGGCCACCTCTATACTTCTTCTCTCTCTGAAGTTATTCTCTAAACGGCACCATCCAACTTTTCAACTCTACCAACTTCGTATTTCCACTCCATCTGTTCTACAACCTCATTCAGATCTCAAATCTCTTAAAAGTATCACTTTCTTTACTTCTAAAAGCTCCCCTTGGCTCTCCTTTCTTCTCTCTTTTACCTAGACATCATAGCCTATCATTTCAAACATCCTCCTGTCAGTACCCACTTCTCGCTTGAATTCTTGTCATCCCTCCACATTTTCCTCCAAAATTTCAACCCAAGATCAATGCAATTATTTTATGTCTGTTTTCATATACCGGGTTGCTACCTTCTGGATAACTTCATGTGAGTCTGCAGAATGGTACGGGTACAAAGCCCTGGTCTTCAACATCACTAGAACTTCAACACTGGCCACATTTCCTTCCACATCTCTTTTTCTTTCAAGCTTTAACTGTTTCTTCCAATCCAACATTATGTACCAACTGCCACTTCCTCACTCTTAGCAAAGCCCTCCTGTCCTAATTTACAGGTAAAATAGCCCATGAAGTGAGAATCCATTCAATTTCCTTTCCTCCCAATGAGCTGATTCCAGTGTAACTCTTTGCCACCCAACTCATTAGAAAAGATATCTTTTCTCTTATCCAAAACTAATCTTCCCACCTTTACTCTGGATCCTACCTTCTTCCCTTTTTATCTGTTTTATTAGTAATCCCACTTCTCACACAAACCATCAACCTCTCCCATCCCATTGGTTTCTATGCGGTGGTGCACTGAAGCTGATAGCTAATTCTGGGTATCTTCTCAAATCTGCATTCTGCCTTGATAGTTTTACCCCAGCCATGGTGAGGGTATTTACGTCATGGTCATCTGTAATAGCTACAAATTAGAGCTTTTATTTCTCCTCTGGAGGCCTGGTTTATCAGAACACCACTGCATACAAGCCTTCTCAAAACAAAACAAACCAAATGATTGACAAAAATTCCTGTACATAGCCTATTTCCTCCCTAGTTATAGTGCCCTCTGTCCTTTTATGTTCTAACTACTTAAAATACGTAGTGTGGACTCAATCATTTGCTCTTAACCAATCTAAATATGCCTTTAATTCTTAACAGTTCTTCACTGAAGCTGATATTTCCAAGGTAATCAGTAACCTCATAGTTGATAAACTTAATGGGTACTTTTCAGTTTTTACTCACTTAATCTGTGGTATTTGATACTGTTAGCCACTCCCGTCTTATAATTTACTCTTTCCCTGGCTTTAGGACATCATCATTCCCTAAATTCCCCCTTACTTCTTCTTTTCAGGGTTCTTTTCATTTGTCCACCTTTTAACAAGTTCTTCCACAGTACTCTTTCTCAGCTTAAACTATTGGCAAAATCTTCATTCCATGCAATGCCATGTCTCTCTCACATCTCTCTCACATGCTGTAGTTATTCACTGTACAACTACCCACTTAGGTTGTTCAAGAGATCAGGCATCTCAAACCCCAAACTCACCAAATTTTGCCTCCTTCCTTGTCACCTCCCCTACTCTGGTTCTCCTGCCCCTCAGTCTATTCTTCACAACTGAGTTGAGCTAATATTTTCTAGGCACAATTCTGATTGTATCAACACTGGATTAAAACACTTGAATTTCTTCCCTATCTCTTGAGCTACCTCTGCAGCCTCATTTTCCACGAGGCGTTCTCTTCTTGCTGTGTTACGTGTTTGTGCAATTTCTGTCCTTTCTATCTCCTCCCCGTTCTGTGCCTGTGCACCCTTCTACTGCAGGGCCTTGGCACAATCTGTCTTCTGTCTCTGCTCATCCCGCCTCACCCAAGTAACTTTGATTTATCTTTCAGGTCTCAGCTTAATGGGACCTTCCACAAAAAACTTTCCCTGAGCATTCTTGACAAGCTCAAATCCCACTATCAGAGGCTCTCAGAGCACCCTACGCTGCCACCTTTCCTTTGAAGCATTATGGGTTAGGTGCAGCATCAGAAGAGCAGCTTTTTGTTTGTAAAATTACTAACACCTGTTTCTCTCTTTAGATGATGCACTCCATGAGGGCCACGGTTGTCCGTTCTTGTTCACCACTGCACACTCAGGAGCTCATGGCCTGCTGTCTGTGCTAGTGCTGTCAGTATTTACTGAATTAATGAATGAAGATCCTGGAAATTTCCAGAAGTTCTTCAGATGCAAAAACTAATAGAAGGCTGGGTTTCCCACAGGCAAGCAAAAGCCAGTTTTAAGTCAGTGAACTAAGGCCTTGAGAGACATCTCCTAATTTTGTAAGCATATTGGTTAGGCATACACAGACAAGTTACCCAAATGATATGAAAGAAATCTGCCATATTAACATCATGTCTGGTTTAAAGAATAGGGCTTAAAACCTTAAAGAGCTACATACATTTCTCTGGGTTTATGTTTTGTCCCTCCTCCATAAAACAATTTAATGGAACATCATTTTTTAATACTTAAATAAGGTGATCACACAATTTATCATCCAGACTAAGGCATGTTTGTTAGTGAAAGACAGTAATCATAACTGTGTCATGGCAACAGAGGTAAATTGCAGAGGTCTCCAGCAAACTGGGACAAGTGGTCACCCCAGCTGTGGCTGACATAACAGAATGAAATAGGAAAATGCAAAATTCTCTGTCCATGGAGATCTGTGATGGGAGGTAAAGAATAACTAAGCCCAACATAGAGGGAGGCTTCTCATCAATGTGATGTTGGTGTTGGCGCAAATTGTGGAATAAGCAATGCATCTTCAATAACTCAGTATACAGAATAAAATTACAGTTGCATTAATCATTCTACATTTTATTTGGAGGTTGTTCTGTTTATTATTTTATTTTATGCCCCACAACACACCTATTTTAATTCCTCAAAAAGCCTGTGTTGAGCAATGGGCCAGGGACAATTGTGATGGAAAGGAAGAACAAGATATCAACCATCCCTAGAGAATCGACAGTATAATTACAGGGCAAATAGTATCATCCATAATTATAGATGAAGAAATGGACACCCAGAACTCAGAAATGACTTGGTTAAGGGTATGCAGATAATAAACAGTATAACTGGAACTGTAATTCAGGCCTCTAACTTCCAATTTGGAATTCACTTGATTTGGCTCAGCTGCCTCCCAGAAATGGAGTGAACACACTTAATGTACTTTATGCTCTTGTCTTCTACTGCACAGAAAGGCCCATGAAGTACATTTACACAGTCTTTGCAGAAGCAGATTGTGCCGGGCACAGCGGGTGGTGTTGGTGCTGCCCGTGTGGACTTCCTTTTTAGGCACTGGCATCTGGCCCTGTGTCAAGGATTTGAAGGGGATTTAAAAGGCCAAACACATCTCTGATTAACTTGTCGCTGTATCATACCTATGTTTAAATCCTGGGTAAATTAAAAGGCCAAAAATATGTCTTTTTACTTTATGATCAAATTCCACTGCAGAGGAGTAATGAAATAGTCCAGATATGGTCAGGGGATAACCCTGGGGATAACAGGCCATCTCTACTCAATAAAATGTGGGTATTTGTCCATGATGAAACACTGGACCTTCTCATTAAAGAGAAACACTCATGTATTAGTGCTTTAGTGTTTACAAAATCCAGTCTCTACCAAATAGATTTATCACTGTTCTCAGATTTCTAAGGGAAATAGCTTTTGAGATTGCAATGCAAGTATTCGAGGAAATGTGGCATTATGCTTATATTCTTCTAAATGCTACTCACAGACACTTGTTAAAATGTAAAGTATTTTCAGTAGTCAGAAATACCCCAGCTTACAGAGAGTTCTGTTTTTTCATTCATTCCAACTACATAGTTCTGTTAGTATAAGATCCTGACAATAAAACTGAAAGGTGAATTTTGTCATTTTCAGCTTTCAGTAGAAATTTCACTTATTTTCCAGAAATACTTCCTAAGTAAGAGATTACTTTCAAATAATCTTTTTTCTTCTTCTGACCTAAAGAGAATTCTGTAAAGGACAAAAGCAAAATTAAAATAGCTCACAAACCAGCTAAGTCATTCAAATCACAACCAAGGATAACTAAAATAGAAGACTCCTAAAGTTACCTGAAATTGATCAGGGACCAAGATAACTGGAACAATTACAGTGAATAAAATTATTTTTTAAACATCTACAAAATTATTGATCCTATGCTCATGACAAAGATAGATATAATGTATAATTGAGATAAAAAAACTTCTCTTTTTGAGTAGTCTGAGAGTTTATCTTAAAGCGAGAGTTTTCTTTGTTGGGAATATTTCTGAATGGGCTTACTGGAGGCAAAGGCTGAGATCAAAAGGCATCTAAGTCTGGGGGGATCTGCTCTGGGGATCCCTGGTGAGGATCTAGCTATAGCTACAGGGGAATGGGGCTGGATGTGGAGCCTGAGACCAGCTTGGGCAATAGAGTGAGACTTCATCTCTACAATATGGTGGTGCATGCCTGTAGTCCCAGCTACTCAGGAGGCTGAAGCAGGAGGATCCCTTGAGCCCAGGAGTTTGAGGCTGCAGTAAGCTATGATCACACCCTTGTTCTTTAGTCTGGGCAACAGAGTGAGACCCTGTCACTAGAAAAAAAAAGAGAGAGAGAGGGAAATGGAGATGAGAAGATAAAGACAGAGGGAGTGTGAAAGTGGACTAAAGAGTTGGTGGAAGGAGACCTATTGTTTTGTGATCCTCTCCTCAGAACCCCTCAAGCCCTCTGGAACTTGATGAATTTATTAATATTTATCAATAATAATAATTTATTATTTCTTACTATTTAATATTAATATCATGTATTATTAATAATTAATGATTTATTAAATCTTTGGGCTGATGTATGGAATGGGGGGTCTGGTGGCCAAGCTTTATTGAACCACATGGAAAGAAGAGTGCAGACACTGGGGACTGAATAGGAGTAAANTTTGAGGCTGCAGTAAGCTATGATCACACCCTTGTTCTTTAGTCTGGGCAACAGAGTGAGACCCTGTCACTAGAAAAAAAAAGAGAGAGAGAGGGAAATGGAGATGAGAAGATAAAGACAGAGGGAGTGTGAAAGTGGACTAAAGAGTTGGTGGAAGGAGACCTATTGTTTTGTGATCCTCTCCTCAGAACCCCTCAAGCCCTCTGGAACTTGATGAATTTATTAATATTTATCAATAATAATAATTTATTATTTCTTACTATTTAATATTAATATCATGTATTATTAATAATTAATGATTTATTAAATCTTTGGGCTGATGTATGGAATGGGGGGTCTGGTGGCCAAGCTTTATTGAACCACATGGAAAGAAGAGTGCAGACACTGGGGACTGAATAGGAGTAAACTCTTGAGTAATATTCAAGACTTTTGGGGAGCACCCTGGACTCAAAGGATGCAAAGTTGGATGGGGGTCAGTAAAGTTTACCCAGTCTCAGAGGAGGAAGAAAATTCCAATTTGTTATTGGGGTTACAGACACGATCCATGCATGACCTCAAAACCTTATGGTGTAGTGGTAGAAACAGAAGGAATGAGAAAATGAAGGAATCTCATCTGTGCCACTGCAGCTGCATCTGTACAATGTCAAGGGCCCAGAAGGAGGTCTCACTTATGCTACCTGGAAACTCAGGGCGGTATCGTGGGGAGGTGGCATTTTTGCTGGGTCTTGCAGAATGAGTGAGAGTGGTCAAATAGTTTTGAAAACTCAGAACAGTATTATTTCAGTTTCCTAAAATGAAGCCAAACAAAGCTGGAAAGAAGGAGATGGGGTTTCTTGGTGGGAGGTATAGCATGAATGAAGTTAGGAACACAGCAGGATTTTTGGGGTGTGGTAAGAGGTACCAGGGTACATGGTTGAGGAGTGGTCAACCTTCACTCCAAAGCCAAATGTATTAAGGCCTTAAAGGCTATAATTATTTTCTTTATTCTTAGAAAGAATCAACTTGTCAAGAATTGAGATATAAGAAAAAAATATTAATTTACTTTATCTAAACTTGGCATTCAATACAGTTACTAAATTCTCTGTCTGGTACCTGGTTAAATGACTAAATAATACTCAGTAAACTATTCTGATTTAAGTGCTTAACTGAAGCTTGTATCCAAAGTGAACCACAGGTCCCCTCCTCATCTCTTCATACCCTCCTGCTCATATGTCACGTACCCAAACCATAACATATCTATCTCCACAGTGTTAACAATCTTAATCATTTACAATGCTATTTCTCATCATTTAGGTTGTCGGGTGTTCTTGCATTATCAGCCTGCCTATAGATACGGAATTAATAAGATTATACAAAATATCTGCCCAACTTAGATCACAGAATTTTGCAATTTCATGATCAACTGCAAGACTGATCTTCCATAATATGGATGTAGTTATATACATACATACACATATACATGGGTATAGTTCCATATATAGAGAGTATCTATATGCATATAGCTATATATATATTTCAATAATATGGATATAGTTATACATATAACACATAGATGCAGATAATGGAACGACTGTTATTTGTCTTTAATTGGGCTATTTGTTTGATTCACAATGGTTTGTTTCTGGAATTCCATGACAAGTCCAACAACATTAACTAGCTTTCAAGGTCTATGTTGGCAACATGAAATTGCCATTAGAAGCATCACAATCAGTGTCCTTCCTCATCTGGCAGAGGTGGAGGAGGACTGCAGAGTTACCTTTAGTAATATCTCATGATACAATGGCGCTTCCTGTCAAATAGCAATTAATATCATTTTAACTTAAATAATGTGGATATTGTTTTAAATTTTGATATTAATGTTTTAAAACACTTGAGCTTTAAAGAAAAGATAAAACAAAGTAGCTTTGTCAATAATGAAGAATTTAGATTTGTCACTGGTGAACCTCTTTAATTTGCAATTTAGCTACTTAAGTAGAACATCCCAACTTAAAATAAATGTCTAGAAATTGCCTCATAGGTTAAAGAACTCTCAAAACCTGTCCCTGACAATGGTATTTCCAAAAGAGGTTAAAGGGATTTATAACCCCTTTTAGCAGCTTAGTGTCTATACAAAGGAATTCATTCATTCTTTTTTTTTTTTTTTCCTCAACACGTATGGAAGCCCTGCCACATAGGCAGCTCTGTCCTAGCTGGAGAAATGAGTAGATAAAGTCACCAATTCAAAGGAATTTTATTCTACTGGAGGGTACAAAATGACAGCTAAATTTATAAGGTAACATTGGCTGCTTTACAGAAATAAATAAAGCAGGCTCTGTGGGTAAAATGAGTGATTGTCCAGAGTGTGACTATTTTAGATATGGTGGTCAGTAAAATCCGCCTCAAGGTGGAGACATTAGAACCAAGACCCCTGCTCACCAGGAGGCAGTCTGAAAAAGTTTTAGACAAAATAACCCAGAGAACAAAGACCTGGGGTGGCAAACAAGCTTCAAGTGCTCAAGAAACTGCAAGAAATGTCGACGTGACTGGTCTGGGTTTCAGTCTGAAAACTTTGAGTGCTAAATACGGAATGTAGTTGCAGAAAAACAGAAAGCAAGAAAAAGCATTGTATGTTTAAACATAAGCAAATAAATAGATAGAAACAGATAGAAAACAGTATGTTTTAGGGAGTATAATTTTGGGGTAACATATCTTTTATTATTTTTCCTAACTGGGGAGGGAGTGAAAGACCATATTGCTAGCAAAATGAAAGCTTTTACCCTCTACACGTGTCAAGCAATTCGGCAGCGGATAATTACATTTATCGGAGTTAGAAAGTAAAGTGAGAAAGTTAAGGAGAATTAATTAGTTTATTTGGAATCATGGTGACAGAGAGTGAGAAGATAAAGAGATAAATGTGAAACTTCTGTTTCACCCACTAAGGAGTCAGCAGATAGTACCACGGAACCTACAGACTCCAAACACGGAAAAAAAAAAAAAATTAAACCAGGAAACAAAGAGCCAGGAATAGAACAGTAATGCTAGCAAAAACGGGCCCTTTCTGGATGAGGCTTATATTTTTAGGTGGTTAAGCCCACAAATAAACACCCAAAATTATAGGATGAATGCTGGTGAATGGTGCTGTGGAGAAAAATAAAGGAGGTGTGGGGTTTAGAGAGTCCCAGGGGAGGAGATGCTGAGATGTTCTTTTATGTAGGATAGTTAGGAAATCCTCTCCAATAAGAGAGGCTGGGAAGCCACTGGAGGGTGTTGAGTAGAGACTGAATTTTAGAATATGACTCCAGCTACTGTGCAAAAAAGATAGGTTGAAGGGATCAGTGCTAAAGCAAGGAGGGCAACTGGAAGTCTCCTGCAATCATCTGAGTAAGAGCTAATCTGAGCTTGGGCCAGCATAAACGGTGAGAATTTGTGAAATTCTAGATACAGCTGATGAGTGCTGATGAATGAATCCAACTGGGAGCATGGAAGAAGAGCCAGATTCAAGGATGGCCCCAAGGTTTTGTCCTGAACCACCACAAGCTTGTTGCTGTCATTTAGCAAGAGGCGGGGGAAGATCACATATACATGGTTTAGTCTAAAAAATAAAGTGTTATTACACACCCTCAATTATCCTTCAGGCCACATCTCCTCCCATGTTGCAGAATTAGCACATTCGCTTACTGCCATTGCCTGCCTATGAGGAGTTCAATGGTACTTTTTTCTTCATGAAATATTCCACAGTAGTTATTTACCAAGTTAGAGACAGATTGAAGAAAGAGTTAAAAGAGTATTCATAAATGAATTTAATCTGAATCGTAGTCTGAAAGATAGTTTCAAGGCCAAGGCCCAATACTCTTCTATATTAAATTATCTCAAGGTATGTTTATTTTCAATCCATGCTTAAGTTTAGCTACAGAGTCAGGGATAAAGTAGGATAAGTGAAGGTATTTAATTATTGTTTTTTTTTTTCCAGATCCTCAACAGAATAATTGCTGACAAACTCTCTTGCCCTGAAAATGTCTACTGGAATTATGGAGTACAAAATAACTACAAAAGCAATGAAAAAAAAGAAGGATTTCTTATTTACATCCTTCAAAACCATTGCTTTCTTGCTATTTTATGTCTCTGCAGGCCCAATACCGTGCATCTGTGTGAGAAGTTTAGAATTGTTCCTTATGTTTCCTTCTAACACTGGTATATTCACTTGAAAGTGTAGATTTTATTCACTTCCAAAACAGTTAGCTCATAATTCGGAACACTGAGGTTTGCAAAATGACTGAAGGAAACTTTACTCAAACAATAGTTGCCAGTTCTGCTGAGAATTATCACAGGCCCACAACAGTCGTGTGTTTTTCCATGCAGATATTCTGATTTTTTTTTATTATACAGCTAATTTTTTTTAGACTCACGAGTAAAATAGCAAGTCAGTCTGTGCATAAGCATATGTTTAAATCTACTGGGAGAAATGTCTGGAATCTTTCTGGTTATTAAAATTAAAAATCAGAATAATGAAAGGCATATGCAACTTACTGTATTCGTTATATAACTTACTTCATCTAGTCCTCCAAATAGCTAGATGACATATTTATCCCCACCTTACGTAAATGTTAACCAAAGTTTGTAAGGTTAGTTCATTTGTCCACAGTTACCCAGAAAATTGTTTGTGGAGCTCAGCGCAAGGCTGACTGCCAGACTCCAAAGTCTATGTTCCTTCCACTACCATACGTTGCGCCTTTGCTTTTCCTATAAAAGTTGAAAAAATATCATTCTGCTTTTCCTACTTTTCCAAAAACTATTTATGATGATAAATCCAGTTTTTTTTGTATGTAGCCCTTTAGCATTTCAATGCATGTAGCATAAGGCATGTGCATTCGTGCATGCCATGCATGCCTCTGTGTGTGTGTACATGCACACGTGTGTGGGGGTGCATGCCTTTGTGTGTGTTCATGCACATGTGTGTGGGTGCATGCCTCTGTGTGTGTGTGTGTCTACATGCACACATGTGTGGGGGTGCATGTCTGTGCATGTCTGTGTGTGTATGTACATACACACGTGTGTGGGGAGTGAGATGGGGCAGTGCTGAGAGGGAGCAAATTTTTTTCTAGGTGTTAAGTTTCAAGAAGTTGGTGAAATGGAGACAGCCAATCCAACCCAGGAGACAGTGTTTGAAAACAGGGCTTCAGCTCCTTGTATGATGTGGATTGGGGAACTGGTCTGTTCTCCCAGCCATGGGATGACCCTGCTGTGTTCACGAACCTTTCCATCTCTTGGATTTTAAAGGAAAGTATCCTTTCTGTCAGTAAAATTTTCCTTCTGTCCCATAAATAAATCATTTACAAATAATCTTCTAAATATTTAGAATATAACATAATTATAAATTATAATAATGCATGTTTATTATATTTTATTGCATATTCACTATATATAATATATATTATTGTTTGTATTTATTATAATTTACTTGTATATCATGAATTATTTATAATTCACATATAATTATAACATATAAATATAACATAAAATAATTTAGTAATTTATTAAAAAACAAATTAAAATAATCTAAATAAATGATAACCATTCTCCTTGACATCCAAGCTCCTCATCAGACTTATGATATTTAATTCTTCTCTTTTATTTTCAATCTTATCTACCTTTATCATTTGTTTTACAACTTTGCATCTCAGTTGTATATAAAAGCTTACTTAATATTCCAAGGTAATTTTATCATCTTGTACACATTGGCCATGGAGCTCCATTGCCTAGAATAATGTCTCTATTCTTTATGTTGAACATCAAGGCTATTTGATAAATATATATACACACACACACACACACACATATGTGTGGGTGTGTATATTTATATATATATAGTGAATCTATTTGCCAGCCTAAAAGTCATTTTCTCTTCTTTATATCCTCATACGGGTTAATTTTCCCTTTCCTATAAAGATAGGGTCTTTATAGAGGTAATCACCTTAAAATGAGGCCATTAGAGTGGCCCTAATCCAATATCACTAGTGTTCTTATAAGAAGGGGACATTGGGGCCGTGCGCAATGGCTCACACCTGTAATCCCAGCACTTTGGGAGGCCGAGGCAGGCGAGGTCAGGAGACAGAGACATCCTGGCTAACACGGTGAAATCCCGTCTCTACTAAAAATACAAAAAATTAACCAGGCGTGATGGCGGGTGCCTGTAGTCCCAGCTACTTGGGAGGCTGAGGCTGGAGAATGAACCTGGGAGGCAGAGCTTGCAGTGAGCCAAGATCGCACCACTACACTCCAGCCGGGGTGACAGGGTGAGACTACATCTTAAAAAAATAAAAATAAATAGGCCGGACGCGGTGGCTCAAGCCTGTAATCCCAGCACTTTGGGAGGCCGAGACGGGCGGATCACGAGGTCAGGAGATCAAGACCATCCTGGCTAACACGGTGAAACCCGTATCTACTAAAAAATACAAAAACTAGCCGGGCGAGGTGGCGGGCGCCTGTAGTCCCAGCTACTCGGGAGGCTGAGGCAGGAGAATGGCGTAAACCCGGGAGGCGGAGCTTGCAGTGAGCTGAGATCCGGCCACTGCACTCCAGCCTGGGCGACAGAGCCAGACTCCGTCTCAAAAAAAAATAAAAATAAAAATNTCATGAGGGCAGAGTCCTCTTGAATGGGATTAGCACCCTTATGAAAAGACCCCAGGAAAAAAACTTAAAAAAATAAAAATAAATAGGCCGGACGCGGTGGCTCAAGCCTGTAATCCCAGCACTTGGGGAGGCCGAGACGGGCGGATCACGAGGTCAGTAGATCGAGACTATCCTGGCTGACACGGTGAAACCCCATCTCTACTAAAAATACAAAAAACTAGCCGGGCGAGGTGGCAGGTGCCTGTAGTCCCAGCTACTCGGGAGGCTGAGGCAAGAGAATGGCATAAACGCGGGAGGCGGAGCTTGCAGTGAGCTGAGATCCGGCCACCGCACTCCAGCCTGGGCGACAGAGCCAGACTCCGTCTCAAAAAAAAATAAAAATAAAAATAAAAAATAAAAAATAAAAATAAATAAATAAATAAAGGGGACATTTGGACACAGAGACATAGGGAGAACGCCATATGAAGACGAAGGCAGAAGAGAGATTCATCTACAAACCAAGGAACTACAAAGATTGCCAGCAACCCCCAGAAGCCAGGAGGCAGACATGGAACAGATTCTCCTTCACAGCTGTGAGGAGGAGCCAATCCTGCCTCCAGAACTGCGAAGCAATAAGTTTCTGTTGTTCAGGCCTTCCATTCTCTGCTACTTTGTTACAATAACCCTAGCAAATTAATGCACACATGGCAAAATGGTATTTTTCAACTTTTATGAGAAAAGTAAAGGCAGTTATAGTAGAAGAGAGCATCATGAGTCTACCGTGCTCAGATACGGCTATTTGCTTTTTCCCAACTATGTTCCATACTTTCTTCTTTTCAAACTTTTTCTTTTTTATTTTGAGTCAGGGTCTTGCTCTGCTGCCCACGCTGGAGTGCAATGTCATGATCATAGCTCACTGTAACCTCGACCTTCTGAGCTCAAGTGATCCTCCTGCCTCAGCCTCCCAAGTAGCTGAGACTACAGGTGCATGCCAACACACCTGGCTATTTATTTATTTTTATTTTATTGTAGAGACACGGTCTCATTGTGTTGTCCAGGCTGGCCTCAAACTCCTGGCCTTAAGTCATCCTCCTGTCTTGGCCTCCCCAAGTGCTGGGACTATGGGCTTGAACCCATCACACCCAGACATTTTATATTTCTTTAATTTGGAGTGTCTTTCCTTTCCATGCATGCCTATAGAATTTCTGATTATCATTTAGCCCAAAGAAGACTTTCACATAAATTCTGCCATAACCCTTGTTAGAATAAATGTATTCCTCTAAGCTCCCTCTAGCTCTATTTGCATCTTTATTATAAATATTAATATATCTTTCCTTGCATTGCTGTTACATGTATACACATCTTATCTTCTGGCAATAAATAAGCCTCGTCCCTTGGGGGAAGGGCTAACCTTTCCTCCTTCTGGTATTACTCATGATGCTGACCACAACACCCTGCACAGAGAAGAGATTTAATATTTGTTTCATTACTTAAATTGCATAAAAGGGACCTACCTACTTGTGAAAACGGTTGCTGTGACCTGTGTTCCTCCTTCTGTGACAAGAAACTAAAACATACATATATTTATTCTCTTTTCTTCTTCCTGGATCTGGTTCACCAGATTTCCTCCCCTCCTTCTTTCTTTTTCATCAATACAAAACTTCAAGTCAGTCTTGCCAATAATTCTTCTTTGACTAATTTATGAGTTAAATAAAGAATGAATTCCCCACATATGTATCATTTCCAAGGTCAGCTCTTCAACACTGCTTTATTCCACACCTCTCAATGGGTGCATGATGCAGGCCCACTTTAACACTACTGTATCTGTGGTTGATTCCTACGTGCAGGTCTTTCTGCTCTTTTTGCCTGAATTATCTTCAGTGTTCTTTGTGCAAAAATCACAGCCAGTGTAGACTATTTCCAAAAGAGCTGTAAAGGGGCATTTCAGAAACTTCCCTAAACAATATTTCTTTAAAATGCACCAAGCTGGATAAAGCCTCTTTGTGACCTGCATAAAAACTCCAAAGGATAAATGTGTATTACCTTCCCAAAGAACTACTTCTCCAAAGTTATTCCAGCTCTTTCCAGTTGAAATGTCAAACTTGACATAAAAATGAGATGTTCCTGCGTGAATTAATAAACAAATAAATTTCCCATTGCCCTTTCAGTCAGAGTGTTTTCTGATTATTCTTTGGTAGAAGTTACTGGTTCAGTAACTTCATGCATGTCTGCTTCCTCCATTATATTTTACTCCTCAGGAATAGAATCTACATTCTATTTGCCTTTATGTCTCTAAAACCCAACACAGAGTGGGTGTTCAATTAACTTTACTGATATCAGTAATTTGCATATGGAAGCAATTCTGAATAGAGTGAATCAAACACAAACTTCAAGTAGATTTAGCAATTCTTACAGGATGGCATTATCCCTTGAATGATACTTCTCAATTTGTGTTACAATTTGATTAAACAATTTTTACCCTAAAGCTTTGAGAACAGGTTTTCTCAGAATTATATAATTTGATTTTAATGCTTATGTTAGAGGGCATATGTCTGGGGGAAAGGATAAAAGAAAATAACCTATTGTTAGGTGACAGTCACCAACTGTTTGCCTTTTTGAATTTCTTGATTTGTATGGTAGCCATTTCTCACCCTTCTCCTCTAAACAAAATGAAATCGGCCGGGTGCGGTGGCTCACGCCTGTAATCCCAGCGCTTTGGGAGGCCAAGGTGGGTGGATCATCAGGTCAGGAAATCGAGACCCGCCCCACGGGCTAACACGGTGAAACCGCGTCTCTACTAAAAATACAAATAATAAGCCAGGCGTGGTGGCGGCGCCTGTAGTCCCAGCTACTCGGGAGGCTGAGGCAGGAGAATGGCGGGAACCCGGGAGGCGGAGCTTGCAGTGAGCCGAGATCGCGCCACTGTACTCCAGCCTGGGAGACAGAGCGAGACTCCGTCTCAAACAAAACAAAACAAAACAAAAACAAAAACAAAAAACCCAAAACAACAACAACAACAAAACAACATAAAATCAGAATAACAACATTAATCTTCTATGTTTTCCTTTACATGGGAACTCCTAAAGGTGACGGAACCCGGAATTGACTCACATTTTGCTTTTTTGTCCACAGACACAGCAGTAGTGAAAGCTGAATCATCCAGCCCAGAGGATTTTAGTGTGTGGGAACATGCAATCTCCAGACAACTTAGGAACTTCCTCTGTTACCCGAGGAACAAGAAACTGATGTGAACTTGCAAGAGAATTAAGCAAAAAAGAATTTCCCAGAAGAATAAAAGTGCGGCTTATCAGTGTTCCTCTCTTTTCAGAATATCAAGCCCACTGCCATAAAGCCCGTAGCTGGGGGCCTAATCAGTATATTTCTGGGGTGGTGATACAACTTTGAATTAATTTTAACAATATTTGACATGGAGAGTGGAATAGCAGTGTGTGGGATTTGGAAAGCACTTAAAATGTTATCAATTTGCACATGGTATCTATTATAGATGATAAATGTTGCTAAAATAAATATACTATAAATCAGGACACACAAACAAAGTTACCTGTAACAGGCTACTTTCTTTGAATGGGAATTCAGGTCCGCACAGAAATATATAACTAAGTGAATTAAATTTGTTTCTTAAAGTCGTATTAAATGGTGGCACATGCCTGTAATCCTAGCTCCTCAGGAAGCTGAGGCATGAGAATCACTTGAACCCAAGAGGCAGAGGCTGCAGTGAGCTGAGATCACACCACTGCACTCACTCCAGCCTGGGCAACAGAGTGAGACTCTGTCTGGGGGAAAAAAAAAAAATCAAAGTGAGGGGTGAATTTTATTTTTGTAAATGGTAGACATTAATTTAATATGCCAGATAGAAAATTTCTACAAGCTATTATGATACTGAAGTTTTTATTTGGGAAGGGAAAATGATAATGATTACCTTTCTAGACTTACAAGTGAAATGAACATTTGTGAAAGTTAGCTCAGAGTAGCACCCAGAGAGAGATTGTTCAGTAAAGGGAAGAAACTGTGTACAGTGTTTTTAAAATCAGAACGAACGGCAGCGCCCTCCTTTGATATAAACGCCAGAAATGAATCCAAAACACCCATGTTCTGGGGGCAAGTAGGCAGCTCTTCAGAATACTGTTAGAATGGCTGGGCATAGGTTAATTGCCCCAAAATGTTATCCTTAAGTTGAAATTCCGAGATTCGTGACAAATTTAAGCACTACCTTCCTTTAAAAGGTAAATAAGTCAACCAAAGAGCAGCAACATTTGCCAAGCATCAACCATCTGTTTAATGCTATCTGAGGAAAAATGGTTTCTACCAAAGCATTGAATGAAATTGCCTCTCCTTGAGGAAATTTCCCTGCAGCCCAGAAGAAGAAGCTTGACATGACTAGAACTATAAAGTGATAATGTTAATAGAAAAATTATTGTCTAGACATTAGGAGTTGACTTAGAGTGACTAACATAAACAAAAGCAAATAAATTCCATGGAGAAAAAGAGGTTTAAATTTGGCCTTTAAAGAGTAGATAAGATTTGGATAGCTGATAAGGAGAGTGAGGAATATTCTAGATGGAAGGAATAGCACGAGCAAGGAATGGGGTGAGAAGGAGCAAACATCCCTATGGCAATCAGAGTCCAGGCTGCACAGAACACTGGGTGGGTTAGGAAGGAAGGAGATGACTGAGTCAATGCACTCTACACAGAGGGATCTGCATTTCTAACTGGAGTCTAAAGATCAGGAGCAGAAGAGACGTGATGAATGTGACATCTTAGGAAAATGATCAGGCAATGTTATGCAGGATGGATGAGAACGTGAGAGGTAAGAGCCAGCTAGCTGAGCTAAGTGATTACCGGCACAACTCTAGGCCTAATTTGATGAGGGACAGCTGTCAATCATGAGAATGAAGAGGAGAACTTGACAGTCATTTTAAGGACAGACCTTGCACACCTTGGTGACAAGTCTTGGTGAATGAGGAAAGATTCAAAGAAGAGAAAGAAGCATGGAGGATCCAGAGGGAAACAGAAAGGTTTTCAGTGCCATGCCTCTGGCACCCCTCTGTCTGGTCTTGCTCATTAGTTGATCAGTACATGCTAGAGAGAGAAGGCTGTCTGCAGACCACACAATCCCATGAAGAACTGGTAGAATGAGGACCAAAAAGTCTTCAAAATTCTGCCTAGCTGAATTGACTTTAGGAAGATGATGGTCAGTGGTACTATGTACAAAGTTCTATGCTTAGGTTCAAAAAATTAACTGCACAAGTAAAAGAGAGTGGAGAACTTTAGTCAACTGGATGGCCAATCAGTCAGAAAATGTCTTAGGAACTTTAGTTATTATTAAGAAGAAAACTGAAGGGTAAATAAGAGTAAAGGGTAGAAACAGCTGATAAAAGCATCACATGGGTTTTAATCATTAGTGGAATATAGTTAGGATAAGGGAGATGGTAGCTCTTTTCCTCCAGGCTGTTCGCATCATATCTACAGTATGGGTTCAGTCAAGGGAGCTGCCCTTTCAGATGAGATCAGGCATGTTCAGGGTAGAATGATAGACAGGAGCTGCCCTTTCAGACACAAATTACAAACTGAAAAACTTCCCAAAGCCGCTAGGTAACTTAGATAAGGAATCACTTCTTAAGTAAGAAAATAGGAGGAGTGTGCCAAACTAAAGAAATAAGGTCCCACACATCTCTCTTAATTTTCCTTCCAAACACTCAAGGACCAAAAATGAGTCTGTGGGCTACAGGTACATGACTGTCTCCAATAGGAATATGCCCATTAAGATGCCAGTAGGACTCAAAGGCATATCCTGTAGGGGACAGGGGATGAACAGATAACGTTTACCTAGGAAAAGGCTTGTTTGATAGCTCTTTCCAAAGTTCTGAGGGGTTATGAAGTGAAAGTGGAATTAGATTTGTTGTTCATGATCCTGTCAGAAAGCAGTACCAGCATTAACTCATAGAAGTTTCTGAGTTTGGGACTTGCTTTTTAGAGCAATTTTCCAAAGGTCAAAGAAGAATATCTGTAAATTAGACTGACTTGCGAAATAGCGAGCTCCTTGTCACTTAATGTACTCATGCTGACATTAAATGGATACCTGCTGAAGATGTTATAGAGGGAATGGCATATATTAGACGGATGTGAGGTTGATAGCCCCAAGATCCTTTTCAAAGCTAAGATTCTAACATTATATCACAGCCAATTCTCAAGAATGAAGGAATACAAGGGAACACTGGTACCTTGATAGAAAGGTATACAAGCTGATGAGCAAAGAGTCCAGTAGCTGTTGTTCAATATTTCTTTTATGAGGATCTATTTATCAGATATTACCTTTCTTCCATGAGAAAAAAATAATGAATTAAATATCTGAAGGCACAGAAATTCAGGTTTATTTTTCCTTCCAGAGTGAAAGAAAATGAAATCTGCTGAATATAATGAAAGTTAGGACTAGAAAAAAAGTAAAGACAACAGAAAATAAACTAATTTTCTTCCCGATTTTCCTCAGGCTGTTATCAAATATGGTTCTGATATTCTAACTAATAATTTAGAGAGTTTTGGTCACATTTTCAGGTTCAATGCTGTTAGGTTTCAGAGATATGTTTTCCTTATTCTTTTGGGTATGCAATCTGTTATAACCAATCTGTAAACATTTAGTCAGTATTCCTATGTTTTATCAAATAATTCCACTTGTGAGAATTCACACAGGAAGTAATGTGGAATACACAAAAATACTTTATGCAGGAAGACATACACCCTAATTTTATGTTATGAACAATCAGAAATAATTAAACAACACATGATACTTGTCTTAGTCTGCTCAAGCTGCTGTAACAAAATACCATAGATTGGCTGCCTTAAGCAAGAGAAATTTGTCTCTCATAGCTCTGGAGTCTGGGAAGTCCAAGATCAAGATGCTAGCCCATTCAATTCCTGGTGAAGGTTCTTGTCACTTGGCAAATACAGCCGCCTTCTCAACACGTTTTCACATGACCTCTTCTTTGTGCGAGTGTGAAGGAAAAGACAAAGAGAGATAGCTATCTCTTTTTATAAGGGCTCTAATCCCTTATAAGAAGGCATTGGACCAAGGCACTAATCCTATTGGACCTCATCTAAGGGTAATCACCTCCCAAAAGTCCCCTCTCCAAATACCATCACACTGGGAGTTAGGCTTCAACATATGTGTTTGGGAGGAATACAATTCAGACCATAATACTACTCAAAAATAAGTTTTGCAAAACTATGTAGTAAAACAGAACATACTTTTAATACATGAAATAAGAATACAGAAGCAACACATGCAATATTATTAAAATCATGGTAAGAAAACTTAGAAAAAAAAATTCGTCAAAGAAAATGCCAATATGTTAACTGTGGTTGTGGTTGACTCAGTATGACAAACTATGAAGGCCTCATTTTTTTCTTCTTTTTAAAACTCTTTACTTTCCAGGTTTTAGTAAAAATGTATATATATATACAGTTTTAGAATTGTGGTAAAAGAAGTAAGTTTGTGAGAACATACCTGCATGTCAACTCATCAAAAAGAATGAACTCAGAGACTATTTTATTACTTTTGAAGAGCAAGTGGATCTGTGAGGCAAGAAGGACACAGACAACCCAGATCCTGGTCATGTGGAGAGACGGCACCTGTATACCTTGGTCAGAGCTGAGAGGACACATGGTTGTCCCTCAGTAAGCATTTATTAAACTCAATGTTTCTGCAGTAAGACAGGCAGCTGTACACAATGGGTGACTATGGGAAAATCAGCCTTTGATATTTGGAAGAAATGACTTTTGCCAAAAGTGTATATGCTTGACTGGAAGCGTGTTATTAATACATTTATTGTATCTGAAATGCTATGCACCACTGATCAATTTAATAGTCTTATAGTGTTAAATATTTTACTTCCAGAAAATGAGAAAAGTCATTGATTCACTTTCACTCTTTGTAGATGAAGTATTTGAGTAGAATTCTAGAATGCCGAGGTATCAGATATGCATGCTCCTGCCTTTTGAGAGGTCCACAATTGTAAATTAAATTCCTGCAGCATCTAAAGAATAAATCTGCTTTAAACATGTAAGCTCCTTTCCTATATGCTATTCAAGTACTCTAATATTTCTTTTTAGACTAATGACTTGGAAATAATGACCTTTGAGAAGGAAATAAGAGAGTGATTTCTCAAGATTTGAAATAATCTAGTCTTAATTATGTAGTAATGTCAAGTATAGACATCACAGCATTCATAATACCTGTCATGGTACACAGTTTTACAAAATAATAATTACCTTTTAATGCCTGTTTTTAGAAAACGAATTTAACAAACTTGGCTTGTCAGTTCTTTCTCAGAATCTATTTTTAAAAATTGCTTCTGTGTATGAATAATTCTCCATTCTGTCTGCATCAAGCCATATACATGAAATTTAGTCACCTTTCCTCCCTTACTTTTCTATGCTGGCAGCTCTCTCTCATCATCTACCAAAAAACAGTGGTTTTTGATGCCACAAGTATGAAGAAAATGATTCAGGGAATTGTTATCTTTCCTATTTTACTTCTATTTTTTGAAGAAAGAACTGGAAAGTGGTTTCTATGTGTACCTCTAGACCTCTCTACAAACCACTTTGGAAACAATCCTGCCAGCAAAGTGACCAAATACTATGGGAGGCAATGGGGAAACCACTGTAACTCTACCCTAAGCAAGGCCACAGGTTTTAACTTTTCAGCCTTTGGACTAGTGGAGTAATTCTCAGTTCTTTTTAAAACTACTGTAGTTTTAAACGTCTGTTGCCTCTCTCTCTCTTACATGTCTTGAATTCTTCCTCCTTTGCTGGGTGTCTGTACTTAGGGACTGGTTTCTTGGCACTGAAACCCATTGCCTTTCTATCCTTGTCACCTATGAACCATGATTTTCCCTGATACCATTTTTTGCTCAAATGCTTTTCCTTCTGAAAGATGCTAAATGGTGATTTTTATTTGGGTAGTTTACTGCTTTGACATTGTATTCGTCAGTGACTGGGCAATTTACAAAAGAAAGAGGTTTAATTGGACTTCCATGTGGTTGGGGAAGCCTCACAATCATGGGGAAGGCAAGGAGGAGCAAGTCATGTGGCATGGATGGCAGCAGGCAAAGAGAGAGCTTGTGCAGGGAAACTCGCCTTTATAAAACCATCAGATCTCATGAGACTCATTCGCTATCATGAGAACAGCACGGGAAAGACCTGACCCCATGATTCAATGACCTCCCACCAGGTCCCTCCCACAACACGTGGGAATTCAAGATGAGATTTGGGTGGGGACACAGTCAAACCATATCAGACATATTGCCATATTGATATTACTTGCATATTTATTTTACTTCATGTTCACAAGAAATCTGCAGATTTTGAGGGGCTAGTGACTAAAATCATCATCCTTAGTTCCCTGTACTTGCTATAGTTATTCCCTGAAAAAACCATAAAAGGTCAAGCGTTTTTTTTAAAGTTTTGGGGAAAAAAAAAAAAAAAAAAAACAAACCTTGGGCTACAAAAAAATTTTAAGCTACTACTAATGAACTGTTTTTTTCCCATAGAGTGGTCATAATTAGAGGAAATGGCAAGGATTTTCTTTAGATGACTGCTGGTTTTGTTTTGTCCTGAGGCTTCTCTGTGTATTCTGATCCTTTATAGCAAACGTGTATTATTTGGTTAATAGAAAAACTAAATATCATAAAGATGAAAATAGAAGATATTTTTGACATATAATTCATATTACTCTGAGTCTATACAAATGCCAGCTACATAAATTTGCCAGTGTGCTACTGAATCTGTGTACTTTAAGGAGATAATATTAATTATTTGTTTAATGCTGGCTACCTGTCCAGCTCATCTGTAGGTGTTTTCCATGTATTTTATTGTTCAAACTGTACTTTGGCCCTGGGAAGTGGGTGTTTCCGTAAGTCTCATTTTGAAGATGAGGAAATTGAAACTCACACAGTTTAAGGATCTTACCCTAAGTCACCAGGCATGTAAAAATGACAGGTGAGTGATGAACCCTAGGAGAAAGGCACCAGTGTCCACGCTTCAGCCTAGACACCTACACTGTCACTCAGATGACAGCGTGAATTTTTATAGTACTTTATAGTTTACGAAAGGCAGCACTTTTTATAGTACATGATAGTTTACAAAAGATAGCACTTTTTACCTTGATATAAGATTTCTTGGCAAGTCACAGGGCAGGTATAAGATTTTTGATATAAGATATCCTGACAAGCCATAGGACAACAACTATCATTATTTCAATTTTAATGATGCAGAAACTGGAGTTTAGGGAGGTTAAATGTCCCACCCAAGGCCAGGCATTTAGCAAACAACAAAGTTAAGACTAGAAATCATGTCTTACAACTTCAAGCCCTGGCTTACATGTTCTCTGTATTGTAACTAACAGTCATGGGAGAGAAGATGTTAGTACATACAAGAAAAGGTGATGTTTAACACAGCGGTAATGCTACTATATATAACAATGTGTATACAAGTAATCCATTCACTAAAACAAACGGAAAAAAATCAAGATAAATACTTTTGAAGTACTTAGTGCACATGAATTGTGCAAATTTTCAAGCGTATTCCCCAAACAAGTAAAGTTAAATAACTGTATAAGTCTGGTTCAAAATCTCATTACAGAATAGCAAACCGGCAATATTTCAAAACTAATGAAATTTTTTTTTTCTGGCTCTTGAAAACAATTGTTTAAATGAGTTTCCTTTCCTTTTCCTTTCCTCTAATTATGAGTGCTCTAAGGGAAAAATCAGTTCATATAAATATAATAATAGTTTTAAAAATTCTTATAGCATAACTTTGCATTTTTATCACTGAAGCTCATAAACTGAATGTGAGCCTTTATTGTTTTCCAGGGAATGACTGTAGCTGAACACAGAAAAATAAGGAGGATGGTTTTAATCACTGGCCCCTCAAGATCTCCCAGATTTCATGTGAAAGTGAAGCAAAATAAATATGCAAGTAATATCAATGTGCCAACACGTCTAAGTAGTAAGCTAAATTTTCCTAAATAACACTCTACAAAATACAATTTTAATTTGTTCTGTGTATAGTAAGAAACTATACAAAATGTTAAAAACTAAGATGGTATTTTCTGTGTAAAAATTGTATGGCTGGGCATGGTGGGTCACGCCTGTAATCCCAGCACTTTGGGAGGCCAAGGTGGTGGATCATGAGGTCAGGAGATAGAGACTATCCTGGCTAACATGGTGAAACCCCATCTCTGCTAAAAATAGAAAAAATTAGCCAGGCATGGTGGCGGGCGCCTGTAGTCCCAGCTACTCAGGAGGCTGAGGCAGGAGAATTGCTTGAACTCAGGAGGCGGAGCTTGCAGTGAGCCAAGATCATGCCACTGCACTCCAGCCTGGGTGACAGAGCAAGACTCCATCTCAAAAAATAAATAAATAAATAAAAGTAAATAAGATAAATAAATAAATAAATAAGTAAAACATTTTAAGTAATCAGGTTCCACTTCCTTGCATCATTTCTGATGGTTCCTTTTTTGGTCTGCAAGCATAATACCAATGAAAATAAAATAATTATGACTCTAAAAGGTTAAAAAAAAACGACTGATAAAATGGAAAGTGTGTTTGTATTAAAACAATCTGTATATATTATAGGGCTTTTAAAATAAAAGAATACTGATTTTTGTTTATATGGAAAAAATGTTAAGATTAAGACTGGATATGATAATTTTAGGATGTTAAGTTTATCTTAAAATACAAAGGATCACTCAATTTTATTCAGTTCCATTTTCATATGTTCACTAATGGGCAAGAAAATGGAACATTTTAATCCCTTTGATTTTAAGCTCTGATCCTTAAGGTAAAATGAAATATAATATTTTAAATTAGAAGAAGGGAAATCATCTCTACTGTTATAACACCAAACAGCCAAAAAGTATTAATTCACCGTGATGTAAGAGTGAATTCACTTTCATAAGCACTTCTTGCCAAATAATATCTAAGACCTTTCTTTATTTTTTGGAACCTCAAGCCTTGTTTTAAAGATTCAGAACTTAGAGGGCTCATTTGCCCAAGGCCACTGTGTGGAAGCAGAAGCATAATCATATGCCTGAAATGGATGAGCTCCCTAGAACCTGTGACTAATGATTTGTGCTTTGTTTCACAGTGAGGCAGAGAAGGATCTTGCAGTCATTGTCGACTTCATATCTGAAGATACTGTGAAATTGTCTTCATTACAATCATAAGTTTTTAGGTTTGTATTGATCATCTAATTCTTTATGAATAAAACAAGTTTGAGAGGTGGAAGAGCTCAATTATTTTTGACATATGTAAATATCCTCTAACTAGGTTATACATTTTGGAGTGCTTATTTTTTGTCTTTAATTCTCTTAAGCTCCACAGATATCTAAAGGTCTGAAGCCTGCATATCATACAAACAGCATAATGCTCATGGCATCCCAACACACAGTACCTAATAGATGAATTATTGCTATGTGAAAAGGGATTGGAAATCATCTTTCTGAAATATGGTTTTCTGTCATTCATATATTAGCCAGAGGCTAATACATCTTTTATTCATATTGGAAAAATAAGCCCCATCAGGTATGAAATTGAAGGAAACCCTATATATTTATCTCCTAATCTAATATCACCAAAGCATTAAGTGAATCCAAATGAAAGGATATTCCTGCATTTCCCTGTATGGCATACCCCAAGTGTCTTTTCATTCTAACGAGACATGGTCAAACTATAGGCTGACCTCAGCCTTTCTTACCACCCTCACCTTGCTCCCACTATCTTTGGTTTTCCCACCTCTCACCTCTATAGAGACAATTACAAGGAAAGGCTCTCCAGTTTCTAAGGTTTCTTCTAATTAAACCAACTCAAAAATAATAGAATTATGGCAGTAAAGAAGCAAACTTGCCTCTATACATTAGTCTGCTTGGGCTGCCATAACAAAATGCCACTGGATACCTTAAACAATAGGCATTTATTTTTCAGAGTTCTAGAGACTGGGAATGTCAAGACCAACATTTCAGCCAATTTGGTTTCTGGTTAGGGCTCTCTTCCTTGGCTTGCAGAATGCCACCTTCTCACAAGGTCTTTGCATGAGAAAAGAGAGACAGAGATCCTACGCTTATGGCCTCATTTATGCTTATTACCTCCTAAAATCCATTATCTCCAAATACAGTGGCATTGGGGATTAGGGCTTTAACATAGAAATTTGGGGAGTTTCAAAATTCAGAGCATGATACTCTGAAGAGTCTAAGAATTACTAGAACCTCATGAACAAAAAGGGGATGGAGAGAGTCTGCTTTGAACTGTGTAAGCCATGATTTTGTAGAGAGCCAAAGGTAACAATCACCATACTTTTCCTTCAAAGATGTGTGAAGAAAATATGGAGGAAGCACAGGCGTGCATGAACACAGAGCAGGGATACAAACACTGCACGTGATCTGGTTTCTTACTCCTAAATGCACTTAAGATGTACATTTACAACGTGCATGAACAAAATTCATAGAAACTGTTGGAAAAATTAAAGAGTCAGTGTAGGTCAGAATGTACCGAAGCCAAAACAAACAGATGAAAAATCTATCCTCTTTGTAGCCAGGTCCTTTGAACAATTAAATGCTACGATCTTCTTTAGGTCCCACTCCTGCAATTTCCAAGTTTCACCATGGAGAAACTGTTTCCTTCCTCCAGTGTAAAGCCTTTACATTGCTGTTTTTTGTCTGTTTTGTTCTTTACAGGAAGAGCAAATGGAACTAGCATATTTTCTCAAGTAGCTCTTCCTGAGTTCAAAGATCATTGAATTTCCTATTGGCAAGCACTTCAGTTTTCATAACTTTTCCTGCCTTTTGTTAGGTTATTAATTTTTGTGATTATCCTGCAAACCCTCTTCAAACTGTCCATGTTCCTCTTGAGTAATGGAACCAATTTACTCATTAGAGTCTCATCAGGTTTGAGTATAACAGCAGGATTACCTTGTGGTCCTTTCATGTTATTTTTGAAAATAGCTGACAATATTTCAAAACAGTGAGACACACAGTTCCTTCTTTAACCTCAGCTGCTATTTCTTACTCAAGGAGAGTTCATTTAAAAAAAAAACTAACCACAGATTTTTAATTATTTTTGATACAGAAATCTTCTCTGAGCAGATTTAAATGCCAATGTCTTGATTCTTGGACCTTAATTCATGTAAACTTTATAGATACTCTGCCCCATCGAAAAGCTTGGTCCACCCATATACAAAGTTCACAGGAAGATGAGGTATATAATCATGAACAAGGCCAGGTCCTTCAAAAAATACATACCTAAATGTATCTCCCAGACTGACTGCTATCAGACTCTTATTATTTATCTGGAAGATATTAACATTTTGCTCAAGAGCAAGACCACTTCTTAGATACGGAACAAGGAAACCGGAGTAGATTTCTGGAAAGGAGTCTTCAGGAAACTGATGCAAGACACTGGTGACATTTAAAATCGCTAATTCATTTTGAGATCATTGCATCCCCTGAGGTCTCTTGCCTCAGGATCCTTGTCAAAACACTAAAATAAGTACTCTTTGATTTCATGACTTCACAACTGATCTTTCTAGACACTTAGTCTTTAGGGGGATTCTCAAATGGTATGTCCTTTGGGGCTTATAAGCCTTGAGTCTAAAGTAGACATCCTATTTCACATCAAAATATTGAGAGAGACATTTCATTCACTATTTATGTATCTATCTAAATTAGGAGACATTAGCATGACTGAGAAAAAAAGGTTAATAACACATAAAACACTTATAGTTCATTTAAAATTATGAGTGACTGTTTTCTCCGTAGGAACAATATATAAAATTTAAAAGTCGATGAATAACTATATGCTAAGATCTCCAGATAGGCATGAGGGTCACAGCTTAATATCATTCTAATCTGTCTTCAGGTAACAGCTTGATAGTTACTTTCTCAAGTTGACATTTTGTTTAAACTGAATATATAGACTATATTATCGATGTGTCTTGGCTAAATGATGAAAATCTTGTAGCTTCTGACCTTTAAAATATTTTCTTTCTTTTTTTTTTTTTGTAGGAATCAGGAAAATGTTCTAACAACATGTTGAGTGAGGTAAAATTCTTTGAGCAAACACAAAGGCAGAACCATAATATTTTCAAAAATGACTCCCACAACCCAACCATGGCAAGTTCTTCACTGCACTTACCAATATCTCTTTTTATATGTCTGAGGGGATCTTGCAAGTTTCAAATAAAAACCAACTGCTTCCTGAAAATCTTAAATTTGCTCTCAAAGCCCATCACTGCCCAGCTCTCACTCTGTGATCATGGAGGTCTGGTGACCTGTGACCATGGAGGTCTGGTGACCTGAATGGGACTGCTCCTGGATTCCCCCAGCAGCAGGAAGGGCTCGGCTCATGACGCCTCCCATTAGAGCCCAGCAAAATTTCCTGAGTGATATAAGGTCTTTGCTTCCCTTGGTCCAGCCTATAGACCAGTATCTAATGGTCACAGCTAACCAAAGGTGTCTGCTATTCTGCTACCCTCAGCTAGGGTCCAAATACCATCATCAACCTCAAATCCTTTGCCATTTCTCATTAACCCACTGGATTCCTGTCTCCTCAGATCACTATATATACATTTAGGTACTTTGTTACAAGCAGATGAATTAGAAATAAATATATATTTAAAATTTTTCAGCCACTACGTATCACACAAACATCCTGAATTTCTTGGAATACTAACAAAAACAACCATATGCAGCTCTTTTAAATGATGATCTTTTCCCAAGCAGAGAAGAAAATCATTTATTGTGAATTTCCATATAAGGGGTAAATTCAGAGAAATATAGTCCTATATTTTAAAAATTATTTTTAAAATTTTAAAAACAATTTTAAAAACTGTTTTTAACTAATTTTTTTTTTTTTTTTT
>NW_016807049.1:960474-963927 GCF_001698545.2 Rhinopithecus bieti
ATATATTATATAATAGATTATATAATACATATATATGTGCATGTATGTTATATATAATACATGTGTATGTATATGTGTGTATTTATACATGTATTTTTTTCCTTCTGCAAATAGATCAATGAAAACCTTGCAATATATTAAAAGAAAAGTAACAGAAAGTATCAAAACTCCTGATTTTTTTCAGCCTGGCAACTACCTTAAGAGCAGTTTTGTGTATTAATGTGAAACTTCAGTACTCATGACACATTAACAGCAGTCGTATTTGATGGTGGTAGGAACCTACATCCATGCATCACTTAGTGACATTAACATGTTCTAAGAAATGTGTCATTAGGTAATTTCATTATTGTGTGTACATCATAGAGGGTACTCACACAAACTTAGGTGGCATAGTTTACTACATACCTAGGTTATATGGTATAGTACATCGTTCCTAGGCTACAAAACTATACAATATATTACTATACTGAGTATTGTAGGCAATTGTAACACAATGGTATTTGTGCTATCTAAACATATCTGAACATAGAAACAGTAGGGTAAATATATGGAGTTATTACGTTATGGGAGCACTGCTGTACTGTGGTCTGCCTTTGACTGAAGTATCATTGTGCAGCATGTGGCTATGTTTGTAAACTCTAATGAATATTTTCTTAACTGTCCCTGGTTAAAATATGTCACATTTATATTAATAAAGGCACGTTTTTATGATCTCATAATGTACAGATGGCAAATTTGCTAAATTTGTTCAATGTTAAAGAGTTTGAAACTTACAAAGAATGGAATTAAGTATGTAGTAAGTTATTGATTAATTTTAGTATTTCTAAGTACTATCAACATGATCTAATTTACTCAGAAAGATCATGATGCTCTGATAAATAATGATGGATTAAGAATACTGCATGTTATTGTCCTGGAATACCATCACTTATAAATCATACTAATGAATAATTTCTGAAACAGCACCAGAGTTACAAAAGTGGCATGGGCTGCCATTAAAATGAGTTATTAACAAATAAACTAAAGTGATAAATCAAATATAAAACTTGTACAAATGGATCAATTAATTATTCTTGGATATCAAAGGACATATCTACCATTTTATTATTTTTCCAAGCATATTATTATTTTATTGTTAAAATATAGTATCAGTAAAATAATAATGTAATAGATAATCTTGCATATATTAAGATAATCGATACATATTGAATGAATGGATAACATTTGACATTAAATAGTAGCTATTTTTCTTGAGAGCATCATACATTTCTAAGCACTTGTGTTAATATTATGAAATAAATTGAATGCCATTCCCTGCTATTAAAGCTATAACATCTTAGGAAGCAGGTATATTACATTTTTCTCTATTTGAACTTTCTTCTAACAGGTGAATGGGGCAGTAGCAGTTCAAACTCTCTGCTGGTCTTTCCGAATGCTCTAGCATGTGGAGCAAATTAGTTGATTGTATAATTTCCCTAGCTGCAAAATGATGATAAATCAAGAAATTCATGGATCAGTTAAAATTCAACAAGAAAGCATTTATTCAGTGACCACTTTGCACTGTCATTAGGGACATAGTACTATGATGAATATAGTGGGGATTTCAGTCCTCAAGGAATTCGCAATCCGAGGAGTAGAAATAAATGAAATTGATAAAGTAGTGAATTCTGCATAAATATGAAGGAAGGGCTCTGGGGAAAAACATGGAGAACTTTTAACTCTGCCCGAGGAAGGGTGAGCAGAGGAGGGATAGGCATCACTGAACAGGTGACACTGGATCTGAGCCTTGAAGGTGAACACCAATTTCCCAGGAAAGAGGGTTCTGTGTAGTCCAGGCAGGATGAGCAGCATGTGCAAGCATACTCTTTGGATAATTCCCAGGAAATCATAAAATGCTGGAGCAGTAGAACATAGGATTCACAGAAGGGAACAGCTTCAGATGAGCTCCCATAGAAACTCTGCTGTTTTATGATAAGTTTATACAACAAAGCACCTATAGGCACCATGGAATCAAGAGTTTTAAAGGTAGTGAGTAACAGGAAGTCCATTTTTAAAAATTATAGATTACTTTGGAATCAGTGCAGAGGAGAAATTCAAGTGAGACAAAACTGATGGTAGAAAGATCATGAAGGAGACTATTAAAGAGCATATTAGAGTCATTCAGTTGAGATGAGAAGGCAACAGTGGCAGGAAGGCAGTGACGGGAGTCAACGACAGACACGGTTTTTTGTTTTTTTTTTGTTTGTTTGTTTTCAGATGGAGTCTTGTTCTGTTGCCCAGGTTGGAGTGCAATGGCACGATCTCAGCTCACTGCAACCTCCGCCTCCTGGGTTTAAGCAATTCTCCTGCTTCAGCCTCCCATGTAGCTGGGACTATGGGCGCACACCACCATGCCCAGCTAATTTTGTATTTTTAGTACAGACAGGGTTTCAGTATGTTGGCCAGGCTGGTCTCAAATTCCTGACCTCAGGTGATTTGCTCACCTCGGCCTCCCAAATTGCTGGGATTACAGATATGAGCCACTGAGCCCAGTCCAGAACACAGTTTTGAGAGGTACCACAACCCAGTGCACGAGAGGAGAAGGAACTTTTCATTATTGCTTTGTTTGTACTATAATATAATATTTGGAGAAGTGCATGGCAGAATACAAAGGACTATGGGTTACAATGCCTTCTTATAAGAAAACCAATGAATTGCCACTAATAGTGAATTGGGGAGATAATATGATATCTAAGAAGTACTTGCTTTTTGTTAGATACTCCTTTATTCCTCACAAAACTCCCGGGAAGAAAATATGACTATTTTTACTTTCACAGATGAAGAAACTGAAGCTCAGAGAATTTAAATACCTTTCCTCAAATTATAGAGCTATCCAGGTCCCAGCTGGAGTTCTGTGGCTGGGAGAACAGAAACGTGGTTGCAGAGTAAGGCAAAGCCATTACATGTGTCATGAATAGTGATATTCATTAGAGCCAAGATGCCCTGTGAAACCAGAGAAGGTAGGCAGAGGTTAAAGAACAGGGAATTCCAGTAACATGGTGAGTGGGGCTAGGGCAAGAGAGGATACACAAGAAAATGTAAGGGAGGGGTTTTTCTGCTGATTTTAGTTTTGTTTCTGTTTTGTTTACTTTTAAATACATGTCCTCACACAGGTCCTTTCGGTTCACCTGCAAACATCCCCTATTCTTATCTTTTCCCCTCTGGTCTCCAATCTCGCTCTCTCCACTGTCCCAGAAAAAAATTATCATCCTCTCTCCATATGCCCTCCCCTCCTTCCTTCCTTCCTTCCTTCCTTCCTTCCTTCCTTCCTTTCTCTATCTTTTCTTTCTTTCTTTCTTTCTTTCTTTCTTTCTTTCTTTCTTTCTTTCTTTCTTTCTCTTTCTTTCTTTCTTTCTTTCTGTCTTTCTTTTTCTTTTCTTTCTTTCTTTCTTTCTTTCTTTCTTTCTTTCTTTC
>NW_016807049.1:964553-1012558 GCF_001698545.2 Rhinopithecus bieti
TTTTTGGATGGAATCTCCCTCTATTGCCCAGGCATGATCTCAGTTGACTGCAACCTCTGCTTCCCAGGTTCTAGCGCCAACATGCCTGGCTAATTTTTTTGTATTTTTTAGTAGAGATGGGGTTTTGCCATATTGCCCAGCCTAATCTCGAACTCCTGACCTCAAGTGATCCACCCTCCTTGGCCTCCCAAAGTCCTGAGATTACAGACATGAGCCACTGCGCCCAGCTCATGTACCTTCCTTTCTTATTTGCATTTGTAAACTTTCAGGGATTACCCAGTATCATCCTTAAGGCAATCCCCGAGATATTTGGGTCTTTGTTGGGTCTTTGTTGTGGGGGACTGTCTTGTGTACGCCAGAAAGTCTGCATCAATACCTGTTAGGGGACTCACCCAGGGACTGGGCCATAGCAGTGCCCTGTAACAGCAAATTAGTCAGATTAAAGGGGACACACCTAACTTAATTATTCTTTGGTGGCAGGCATGAATTCTACCACCGAACCACTCATGGTTTTTTTCTGGTAAAAAATTGATTTGTTTAAAAAACTTCCCCCATATGGGAATATGGTTTAGGAATCCTAAATACATGAGTTACTTACTCCCCAGGCACAGTATGTTGTTACAATGGAGAATGTAATTTCACTTCAAAGTGAAATTTCACAATTGCTAAGAAAAATAATTTGACATGTGAAAAGCTTATATTTTTGCTAAGATCATCCTATTGCTTTGGACCATCTTTTTTTTGTTTGTTTTCTAAACTGTGAAAGTGAAGCAATATGTAGCATATCATCTTTAACTGGGTTTAAGCTTTGCCAAGGAAAGTCAGAAATTTCATAGAAAACTAGATAGAGGCAAAAGAATGATCCAAATGCTTCTTAGAAAGTTTACTTAGGTAATATATTACCTGACTGGATAACTTCAGAAGCTTTTCAGTTGTTCACAAGTAGAGCTGTTTGTATACCAGACTAGGGTTTGCAGAGACGCTGTCGAATTTTATCTCTTAATGTTTGTCCACATGACTCTAGCAAAGTTGTTAAAGATAAGAGGCCTCAATTAGGAATCCTTAGACCTAGCACATCTCCTTAATACAGCAGAAAAAAGTAAAAAAGACTTTAAAGATGAAAATAATGGTGAAAAGAAAAGGTGTGGGCAGCTATGCCCAAATAAAATCTAGATGAGATGCCAATAAAAGTATTAGCTTTTTTGGCCCTTTGACTTTGTCCAAATCCTTTAAAAACGATGTCTCTCTCTCTGCTTCAGCAGAGCATACCAGATATAGTCTTCTAATCTGATGAATTACCATTTTTATTGCTCATTACTTCATATATCTAGTTCATTGGTTAAGTCACTTCCTAGCTTTGGTATAATTTCATCTGCTTGTGTTTAAAATAAAAATGCATTGGATGTGAATTATTCATTTACTCATTCCACAAATATTTACTAAAGTCTAATATGGCGTAAGCATTGAGGATGTTGGGAGAATACATCTTTTGTTCCAAAATAATCATACCCAAAAGTCAATACATTGGTCAACGGGTACAAAGTAACACTTAAAAAGGGGGAATAAGTCTTGATGTTCTATAACGCAGTAGGGTGACTGTGGTTAACAATACTGTATTGTCTATTCCAAAGTAGCTAGAAGAGAGGATGTTGAATGTTCTTACAACAAATAAATGAGGTGACACGACATGTTAACTAGCCTAATTACATTTTTATACAATGTACACATGTATCCAAACATCAATATGTGCAATTATTATGTGTCAATTAAAATAAAAAAGTCAATAAAAGGTGCCAGAGAAATAACAGATTAAAAAAATTTTGCTGTAACAGTAAGTAGACATTAACAAACATATTTTTGAAGCATTTGTTGTATTAACATAAAATAATACAAACCTTAACAATCAACTCAAAATTACCAAGTGTCCATGTTGTGTCTGCCATATAATAAACAGGGGGCATATTTATATTTTACATTAGTTTTTTTTAATGATTCCTAACCAACAGTATGTCAGTTTTAGAGAAACTCTCTGATTAAAGGGAGTTAATAGCAAATAAAACAAGTAGTAGAGCATTCAAGATGAAGTAAGCTTAATCC
Source organism: Rhinopithecus bieti (assembly GCF_001698545.2). Classification (NCBI taxonomy): domain Eukaryota; kingdom Metazoa; phylum Chordata; class Mammalia; order Primates; family Cercopithecidae; genus Rhinopithecus; species Rhinopithecus bieti. The sequence goes on from NW_016807049.1 coordinate 966,651, forward strand.
AAGGTTAATTTCAGATACTATTAATTTATCTCCCAATAACTCTTCCATGTAGTGGCAAAATAATGGCTTTTTCAGAGATTTTAATTTTCCTTTATTCTGAACCCAGACATTTGAAAATATAAGGAATTTAGAAGAAAAAAATGGTGCTTTACATTAGTTGGAAAGCTTTGCCTGTACTAATGTACAACTCTAACATATAAGGGACATCGCTGCCTGAATCCTTTCAAAGAAATTCCTAAAATGGCATGAAAGGAATCTGTGACCTCATTACAGCTCTATTCACGAAGGAGAAGAATTGTACACAAGGCCAGTCCATCTTGATCCCGGAAGGACACACAAAGATATCTCATTAATAAGCAACTGTTCCGTAATGTGCCTCTAGAGATGCTCAGTGTGTATGTGTTTGTGTGTCTCTGTATTTTGGTCCCCATTTTTATCCCAAAATAAATATGCAAGTTTAAAAGATCGACTGTTTTTTTGAATATAGAATAGCTCTGCACACGCATATCATTTGGGTAAATTAGATCCGCAAACACACTTTAGCTTTGCTGATAAAAATAATTTAAATAAAGAAGGTAACCATGCCTCACATGTTGATTCAACACCTTATAGCATCTTTTTTTGTTTGTTTGAGACCAGTTCTTGCTCACAGGCTGGAGTGCAGTGGCATGATCATAGCTCACTGTAATCTTAAACTCCTGGGCTCCAGCCATCCTCCCACCTAAGCCTCCCAAGTATTAAGCACTACAGGTGTGTGCCACCACACCAGCCTAATTTTTAAATTTCTTTTGTGTAGAGACAGGATGTCACTATGTTCAGCTCAGGCTGGTTTCGATTTCTGGTCTCAACTGAATCTTCCACCTTGGCCTCCCAAAGTGCTGGGATTACAGGCACGAGCACTGCACCCAGCCTAATTTATAACATCTTTATTGGTCTCAGTTATTTGAATGTCATATACATGTTTTAGCTACATTTTAAACACAGGGGCTTGATCTTTTTTACAGTGTAAATCGTGAAACACTGATGGTTTCATGTTAAAGACAAAAGTTGTCACCAGGATAAAATAGTAATTGACTGGGCTATGCACCAGGAATGTTGGCACAGAACCAAATTTCCACTTAGCTTCAATGTGGTTTGAATTTATCAATTTCTTTATAAATCCCAATTAAAATATCTCCAAAGGTATCTTTTCTGAAGAAAACTTTCTTATGACACCCCATCTTCTTCCCTTCCAATGGGAAATGTAATCACACGCATAAGGGTCTACAGGAAAGATTTCAGTGGCTAAAACAGTGGTGATGTGGTTTGGCTGTGTCCCCACCCAAATCTCAATTTGAATCATATCTCCCAGAATTCCCACGTGTTGTGGTAGGGACCCAAGGGGAGGTAATGCAGTCATGGGGGCCGGTCATTCCCGTGCTATTCTTGTGACAGTGAATAAGTCTCAGAAGATCTGATGTGTTTATCAAGCGTTTCTGCTATTGCTTCCTCCTCATTTTTCTCTGGCTGCTGCCACGTAAGAAGTGCCTTTCACCTCCCGCCATGATTTGAGGCCTCCCCAGCCATGTGGAACTGTAAGTCCAATTAAACCCCTTTTTCTTCCCACTCTTGGGTATGTCTTAATCAGCAGCATGAAAACAAACAAATACAAATGGTTTATAAGGTCACTTAGGAGGAAAAAAAAGGTCTTCTCCACAGTTCAAATAAAATGTTATTCATTAGTGGGAAAGAAGGTCATCTACATGTCTGAGCGGCAGGAGAAAAGACCTCAGCTATAAGCACTCCAACCACACACGCGCACAACAAATTCTGTTATTCTGCCTAAAAATTCACCCATATCAAATTTTGTTGGGTGAATCATGCAACTTAGGAAGGAGAGACATTTAATACACTTTGGTAGCTGTGACCTAAAGTTAATCTTATCATAGTGTCACTACCAAATTACAACATCCCTTTGATCCTATGTAAGGTGCAATCAGGACCCTGATTGGGTGGCAATCTGTGGGACAGGTAAGCAATGTATGTCATTTCTATACTTGTGAACGACTTTTGGCCTAAGGATCACTATGGGTCACTTCTGGGAGGAGAAGACCAAGCAGAAGGTACTGCTACAGCTTTTGTAGTCTTCTTCCATTTGCTCCTAAAATGTAATGCTTTAATGACTCAATTCTTCAACAAAGACTGAAGTCAGATTCTTCATTCAATCTAAGTATAAATGACCACCCTAAATTATTATTATCACTACTATTATTGAAGATGGTGAAGCAGGAGTCAACCAGGTATTTTCTATAAAGACAATTACTCTGGCTATTGGATGAAGCATGGATTGAATAGGACAAGAATAGAAATAAGATAATTCAGGGACTATCAGAGAAGAGTGGTGAGATGAGGAAGTGATGAATGTGACTTGGACTCGGGGGATATTTTTACACGAAGAGAAGGGAAGGTATTAGGGCAGTGGCTGCACCATGGAATAATTTGAGGAACTTTTAAAAATTCTGAAGCCCGCGGTCCACACTGAGAGGCATTGATTTAATTTTCTGCAGTGAAGCCTGAGCACCAGTATCTCTTCACAGTGAGCGTTGAGACCTACGGGCTCAGAGTGAACTGTGAAGGACTGGATGGGTTAGACATAGAAATTAAGATGAAGAATTTCTGACCATTTACAGAGAAAGAGAAGACTGGGAATCCAGATTTTTATGTGAACTATCCTGATTTTTGGTTTTGGCAATTTCTTAGTTGTCATGCATACAAATTTGTGTAGGCCCAAAATAAATAATAAAATAAATGAACTAAGGTGGATCTGACAAGTAGATGACCAGTTGCAATTTCTGCCTTAAAATCAGGGCCATTAACCTCTAATCATGGATTTCAGACTCTCACAGAATGTGAAAGTAAACCTTTTGGAAAACCTTAGAAACACATCTGTTAATGACTTCATATATCTCTAAGAATAAACGTGACCTGGTACATTTGGGACATTGCAATTTGAGGTGAATTTTTCTACTCTCTCTCACTCTCCCTCCCTCCTGTTCAGATTTAAATAACAATGCGCTTCCCAAGGAAGTACAGAAACCTTCCCAAGGCCATTGTTAAGTAGTAGAGCTAGGTCTTGAGCTCACACCTGATTAATTCTCCTCTGTGCTACTTCCCAATTTCCCAGACTTCATTTTCAACACGCTTTTTATGCAGGTGAGGGAGGAGGCAGAGGCAGGTGAGTTGTTATGTAGTTTTCCTGTTGAAAACAGAATTTATGGGAAACTTTTCCAAATATGTACAAGTATTTCAACAAGCCTGCTATATTTCTAATAATATTTTTAAAAGTTGCATACAAGCAAGCAATCTTGTAATACAGTATCCCTTAGTCATTGCATACTATATATACAAACACACACACATACATATATTATGTAATAGGTGTCGTGAGATACCTATGTCTCTATTGATCTGTCTATCTATCCATCTATCTACCTATCTAGGTTACATACTCACAAACAGTGCTCATCCAAGGAAGTCTGAATTAGACAGAAGCTACAGGCTAACATATTTATATATAGTGAGAATCTACTTTCAGAATATCCCCTTCAAGAGAATTCATTAAACATTAATATTATCAAACACCATACTTTTTTGTTTTTATGTAATATTTATGTTGGCATACACCAAGGGAGTAGCTGGCACAAAATCTTAGTGTTCGAGTAGTCAATTAATTGATTTAATTCTGTTAATTAATTCACATATGTAGTCATTTTTATCCTGTGAGTTATTACACAATTTTCTCTAAGCCTGGACTAATTTGGGGAGGGGAAAGAAGTTGATATCTTTCTGTAATAATTTTGGACTACAAATACTCTACTTATACCAGAGTACCAGTCATATTTCATTCATGTGATTTCCATAGATTTTTAGATAAATCTTATCATTTTCAGAACCATATAAGTGTAGACTTTCTCCTCTCTCTTTGAATGACTATAATCTTAATTTGAGCTTATCATACAACCATATCATATAACCAAGAAAATGAAGTAGTCTTCAGGAGTTGTAGATGCCAAAATATAAACATATGCTTCTAAGTAGAAAAGACAAAAGTCATCTCTGACATACGAATTTAATTGTTCAGACCATATTCCATTCTCAGTAATCCACTGGAATGAATATACATCCGTAGTTATGATTCAAAAGTGTCAGTAAGCACGTATTGGAGGTTTTACATACCTGTTCCAGGTAGGGTCATCAAACCAATACAATGTGTCCAGAGCTGTGCTGTTTGTTGAACTTTCCTTCTAGAAAGAGACCAGGTGCCATGCCACAGCAAAAGCTAAAAAGGAAACAGGGAAGGGATAAGTTTAAAATAAGATAAAAGAACAAGTAGTACACTCGGATCACTGAATTGTGAGATGGAATATTAATTACATGATGGATTTCAAAAATGGAGATTTATCCCAGCATTTCCTAATATACTTCATCAAGGAATTCTTTTATTCTATGACACCTGTTGGTGTCCCACCGAGGGAGCGATCCACAGCAGTTACTGGGGAGAAAATGAGACACTGTAACCTCCTTTTCAACACAGATGCCTCAGCTTATGGTTTCTGTCATATGGTTACCTGCCCTCAGTTTGAAACTTCCAATAATTGGCAGTATTTTATAAGCTTCCCCCACAAATAGATATACACATAACATTCATACATTTAAATTATTAGGTTCATACAAAGCTGCTATGGTTTCGTACAGAACGACTGTCCTTTTCAAAACTCATACTGAAATGTAATTGCCAGTGTCACAGTAGTAAGAGGTGGGACCGTTAAGAGGTGATTAAGCTATGAGGGCTGTGACCTCATGGGTGGGAGAATGCTGTTACAAAACGTTGAGTGTCTCCCTTCTCCCTCTTTTCCTCTTTTGCTTTTCTGCCTTCTGCCATGTGAAGACACAGCATTTTTCTGCTTTGTGGCGACTCAGCAAGAAGGCCAGATACAGGTGCCTTGATCTTAGACTTCCCAGCCCCCAGAATTACAAGGCAATACATGTCTGTTGATTGTGAATTACCCAGTCTGTGGTATTTTGTTAGAGCAACACAAAAACAGACACAAATAGTATGAGTTCCCCCTAATGTTTTATACCAAGTAATTTAAGAATCACTCACTTTACCGATTCAACTTATTTCATAGCAACAAGTATTTGACATTCACTCATCATTTCGATCAATATTTACAAAGCAAATAATATAAAGCAGGTATTGGGTTAAAACACTAAGTAGAGGCTTGGTCTTCTTCTCAAAAAGCCAAGTCTAATGAGGGAAAGAGGCCAAGTTAGATGTAGATCACTCCCATCTAGGATGTGGAAAGCTAAATCACTGCCAGTCCAAGGTGCAGAGAGATAGGAAGGCGATGTCACAGAGCAGAGGGTCTTTAACCTGAGTTTTATATGCAGTGTAGGAGGGTGATAGACAGACAAAGGGAAATGGGATGGGGAGGGAGGGAAAACAGATCTAGCTGTCATGCTCCCCTGCAGGAGGCTGTAAGGGGGAATGGCATGTTCTTTCAGCTGCCCCAATGAGGACTCATAATGAGATGAGGAAAATCAAACTTACACGCATGATGTGGCAGAACATCCTTTTATAGATGGAAATGACTGCAAATCAGACTAACGGCACAAACAAAAGCATACACCCCAAGAAGTTTCAGAATTTGAAACTCGTTCCGAAATCCTTTGCACACATTATCTCATTCTGGTTTCACCATCTCTCCGTAGGTTGGGCAGTGTAAGTTCGCCTCTACCATGTGCTAGGAGAAACTGAGGTTAAGGAGCTTGCCCAATACCACAAGGTGATTTGTGCAGACTTGGAGTAGAGGCTAAAACGGGGGGCCAGTCCCCCTTACAACACAAGGAGAGCTGTGATGCCAGGGTTCTTGAAGAAGTTAAGTGTGGCACAATGATGAATGTGGTATGACCACGATAGACACGATTTCTTGACAGTGAGTGCTTTGCTGTTACATGCTGCAGAGTGAGCTCTGGGCAGAAATGGACTGTTTCCAATCTCACCCTTCCTGTTTCCAATGTCATAAATGCAAGCATGGGGCAGACACACTCAACTGTGATCAGGTCCACATTTTTCACCTTGTGAGTTTCAATAATAGACTTCTCTGGAATACACATGGCAGACATGTCAGGCTACTTTGTACTGTCCAGTAACTACAGAAAAACTGGTCATTCTGTCTGAATCCAGCTGGGTATGATCCTCAAATTTCCCCTGCATACTTGTTATATATGAGCTTCTCTCAAGCCTTCTGATTTCTGCCTCTGAAATCCTTAGTACTTTAGTAACTTTGCTGGTGTAGCATCTGGGGCAAGGGTCTTTGATGCCAATGAGAAGTTTGAGCTGCCTTGTCTACTCAGGTAGAAAAAGAGGCTAGCACTCATTTGTAATATGTGAAAACAGGGATAGTGGCATCGATATGAGGGGAAAAACAGGCTTAATAATGCAAAACTGAAGAAACCTTCTCTATGACACTTAATGAGGGAAGGCTCATATGAAATAATATCTAAAGGAGCCTCTGGGATTCTCCAGAGTTGTGAAATACAGTTGCTGAAGCTGGAAAGATTGCAGAGGAATTTTTCCCCTTCCTCTTCCCTCCCTCCCATTTTTTCTTTTAAACTCCTAAAGTGGAACTGCTTAGAATATTTCCTACACAGCTCAATATCTTATCATGAAGGTGGGAGACTAGTAAATCTTTTGGCAGTCCCCAAATTGCTTCACCCTCATGAAAGAGGACAGAATTTGATATTTTAATGCGTTTCCAATTGAAAACTGTATGCTTGTTACCGCCTTTCTGACACCTTATAACGTATTAGAAATTACTTTTGACTTTAAAGAAGAGTGATTGCTTTAAAAGGCAGTTTCTACTACAAATTCCCTCAAGATAAAAACCAATTTCCAGACAACAATGAGTAATAATGCCTAGAAAACAGACACTGGGTATGAGACAGACAAGATCCAAATGGTAGTACCATCCCGAGATGTAACTTCTAACAATGATCTTGTCTTGCACTTCTTGACAAACTACACTTGTTATCACAAGAATTAAGCTTGTTGTCCTTGGGTAGGATGCAACAAATAGAAGATTAAACTGAAGTATTATCTGAAACCAAGACAAAGAAGCAGAAAAACAAATCAAAAAGTCTCTGAGAAACCTAATGGGCAAAAACTTGGATAAGATGTTTAAAAGAGAAATTGGACTGTACAAAGCATTAAAAAATGAGCAATTTATGAAAATGTATTAATTCTGAATGTATTTCCCATTTGGTTGGGTGAACACAAGAAAAGTCACGGGGTGAACAGAAGTGACCTCAGTGATTCGCAACCTAATTCAGCACTTGCTATTGAGAGATCAGGTTTCTAGAGAACATTGATAATTGACCCCTATTAACATAAATTCTGGCATGAGAAGGTGGAGTCTAGAAAACCTTGTATTGAAAGAACTCGAATGGGTAGTCCATGCAAGAAGAAGTCAGGAGTGGGAAGGGAAGTAGATAAAATTAGAGAAGCAGAGACAGCGAGGAGGAGTAATAATTTTCTGTACGGCCACGAACATACCAGGCATTGATTAATTCACCAAATCGTTTCAACAGTCTTGTAAGGGAGACATCATTGTTACCAATTGGTGTCTATTGAAGCTATTTTTGTGAGAGGCTCGTCCACTTAACATACAACAGGAAGTGGCCTGAGTTGGGATTTGAATCTGCTTGTCTGATATGTAAGTGATTTTTCTAATTAAGCCACACTAATTCTCAAATAGTAAGTACAATGTACATTAACTGCAACTATAATGAATAAAAAATGAAGACGAGACTTGCAAAAAGAACTAATAAATTTATATTTTCTACTGGTCCTATAAATATGCACAGCCCATCAAATAACCAATCTGACCCATATCTATAGTAAGAGTCCTTAAATATATTCACATCTATGGACCTAGTAATCCCACTCACCAATTATTCCATGAAAATAATTTAAAGTCAGAAAAATGGCATTCCTAGGAAACTGATCACCGTAACATTACAGACTGAGTATTCTTTATCTGAAATGCTTGGCATTGGAAGTGTTTTGGGTTTCTGATTTTTTTCAGATTTTGGAATATTTGCACTTGTTGGGCATCCCTAACCCAAAAATCCAAAAATGCGAAATGCTCCAGGGAGCATTTCCTTTGAGTGCCATGTGGGTGCTCAAAAAGTTTTGGATTTGGGAGCATTTTAGATTTCAGATTCAGGCTGCTCGATCTGTATTTATAATAGTGAATAACAGAAACTATTTGTGTATCCAACAGGAAAGCATTTAAGAAAATGTGGGTATAGAAATTGTATGGTTCATTAAGTAGCCATAAGTGATAAATAGGTAGCAATAAGAAAAATGATAACAAAAGCAGAATATAAAATTATATGCTCTGATGATAAATAGATACTATATATATGTTAATAAAAAGTAAAAGGATGCTCAGAAAAAAGAAATTGGTTATGCTAGGGCGGAGTAATTATAAATACATTAAAATCATAATCTCATTCTTACAACATACTATTATATTATACCCATTTAAATATACATTGAGTGAAAATATAAACACAGAAATAAAAAGAAAACATAGCTGATATATGTGGGATATGTGTTTGCATGGTTAAATAGTTTGAAGCACATACGATATTATTATGTTACATTATTAACTATTTGATATTGGAGGAGGGTTGAAGGAGATACACTTAGAGAGTATGATGAAAATTAATTTCTTATAATAACAAGAGTTAGTGGGAAATAAGATTACAGTAATAGGAAGATTTGTTGACAGAATTGCTATTGCATATGACTTTAAATGCATGATCAGCAGTCTTCCACTCTGCACTGCGAATTTCACCTTCTCACCTTCCCTCCATCCCATTCCTACCCCATTCTCTGGACAAGGAAGGAGCTAAAGAAAAGAGCTGAGCTGCAGAATTCTCCCACTCCTTCATTCTCTGCTTGAAGGCATCAAGCCATGGCCCAAGCATGTTCTTTCCAGCTCAGGGAAGCCATTCTGTCTTCTTCTGGGCAGGAAGAACGTGCATTTGAAGAAACTGAAGCTAATTTGGGGGTGCTGCTTTTGTCTCATGTTGGAAGAATAGTAAACCAGAAGATGTTCATCATGTGTCTCACATGGTGCCCTACTCACATCTCTCTAGTCTTGGTCTCTTTGATAGTTTCAGGCAGTATCTTCTAACATCTGGTGCTTCAGAAAATCTCCTGTCTTTTAGACATGATAGGAAGGTGGGGAACCTGCACTACCCACCTCCTGGGTTAATAGTTCTTAGAAAACAAAGGAGCTCCCCTAAGTTTATAAATCTTACAAATAGTTTAAAATTCACAAATCCTTGCCCCTCCCCTTGCATTATGCTTATACTTGCATGTATAAAAAAGAAACACAAAGTCAAATGTAATTCAGGCACTGTTTGATCTCCTTTGGATAAGTTAGCCTCTTAACCTTCCTTTCCCATTCTTTCTCCCCCACCCCTTTCTCTCTCTCTCTCTCTCTCTCTCTCTCTTTCCCTCTCTCTCTCTCTCCCTCTGTGTGTGTGTGTGTGTGTGTGTGTGTGTGTGTGTGTGTGTGTGTGTGTATGTGTAGTGGGAAGAAAGAGGCATGGTTTAAATGAACTCAGGAACAGAAGAAAGAGTCTGTGTCTCCAGAATTTGATCGTCTTCTCTGATCTACGGCATGGGGTTCCTTATCCATCTGGGTGCTCCTAGCCCTGCTGACATTGACAGTGAGGTTTATCACTTGCATGCATGCCATTTGCATTTTCTTGACCTAGTAAGCTTGGGTAGACATCTCTGTTCTTGGTCTCATCTTGTCTCCTGCTGACAAGGAGGCCTTTTCTGAGGTCTGACTGTGATGCCCACAGAGCCCTAGAGTACTGCAGCCCCCAGAAGAGTTGCCTTCATCCGTATGATGGCATGCCATCCTCATTGCCAAGTCCTCTAGCTATCTTGGGGTCCCATCTACACCACACTGGAAAGTAAGTTGTAAGGCTTTCCTCTGACGGACAGGCTGAGCTTCCAAGCTCACTAAAGTATCGGTAGAGGGCTACATATGAAATGGATCCCTGTCTTGTGCTAACTCATCTTTACCAACATGCCTTTCATTCTCTGGGATAAAATTCCAGGTGGAAAAGCTGGGAGGTATGATTCAGACTGCTTTGTCTCCTCCCTTTCACTGTCATTCTTGTTTTGCAGAATTCACCAAATTCAGCAAGGAAGCATGATTTTCCTTTCCTTTCTTGGTGACATATTCTCCCAACATCAGAGGTTGAGGCTAGATGTAATCAGTTGAAGAATTCTCTTCCATACAATCTGACTTGAGTTTTCCAGGCTTGGCCCTTGATAAACTAAAAAAACAAAATTTAGAAATTATTTCTCCAAAACGAATCTGGATTTCCAATTATATCCGAGGCAGAGTAACAGGATGAAGTGTAACCTACATCCCCACTTCACCTCCTTAAAAAATAAGTAAAATAAAACAACTGTTTTCAATAATGGGACAACAGGCAGTGCATAACTGTGATAAATGTGAGAAGGAAAAGCTGCATCTGGGCCTTTATTTTTTCTTTTTGACAGGATCTTGCTCTGTCACCCAGGCTGGAGTGCACTGGAGTGATCCTGGCTCGCTGCAGGCTTCACCTCCTAGGCTGAAGGGGTCCTCCAACCTTAGCCTCCCAAGTAGCTGGGACTATAGAGTGCATCACCATATCCATATAATTCAAAAGAAAATGTAGAGATAGGGTCTTCCTCTGTTGACCAGGCTGGTCTCAAACTCTTGGGCTCAAGTGATCCTCCCTCTATGGTCTCCCAAGGTGTTGGGATTACAGGGTGAGCCACTGCACCCAGCCTGGGCTTTTTATTTTGGAGATATTTCTCAAAAATGGGTAGAGACAAGATAAGCCACAGTGAGTTTGGTTGCCTCACTGAGTTGAAGAAATCGTGATTAGAATTTGAAGCATCTGGTAATCCTATGAAAAAGATGCTAAACAAAATTAGTGATTAGGAAAACGCAAATGAAAGCCACAATAAGATACTGTCTTATACTGCAAGAATGGCTAAATTAGAACAACATAGTATATCTATGTTGGCAGAGATGGGAAGCAACTATAACTCTCATACACTGCTGATGGGAATGTAATGTGGTACAACCACTTTAGAAAACATACAATGGAAAGTTTATTACATAGCTAAACACATACTTTATGTATACTGCTGAGCAATTATACTCCTACTTATTTGTCAAAGAGAAGTGAAAAACACAAGTCTACTTAGAAACTTGCATATGAATGTTCACAGAAAGTATCCACAGTCACCCCAAACTGGGGAAGAAAAAACTCAATTAAAAACTTTGGGATGCTGAGGTGGGGGGGTAAATCACCTGAGGCTGGGAGTTCAAGACCAGCCTGGTCAACATGGTGAAACCCCATCTCTACTGAAAATACAAAAATTGGCTGGGTGTTGTGGAGCACGCCTGTAATCCCAGCTACTTGGGATGCTGAGGCATGAGAATTTCTTGAATCTGGGAGGCTCTTGAATATGGGAGGCAGAGGTTGCAGTGAGCTGAGATTATGCCACTGCACTCCAGCTTGGGTGACAGAGTGAGACTCTATCTCCATAAAAACAAAAAACAATTATCCATCAGATGGGCTGGAGAAGCAAAATGTGATACAGTCATGCAATGGAATTTTAAAGATGCAATACAAAGTGATGAACTACCAATGTTCACAATATATGTAAATTTCAAAAATATACTGTGCAAAAGAAGTCAGACCCAAAAACACTTCACATAGGATTTTATTTTATAAAGCTCTAGAAAAAAGAAATAGAATCTATGGGCCAGAAAGCAGAAAAACATTTTTTTCTGGGCTTGGGTTGGGGGTGGCATGTGTTTACAGCAACTAGGAAGAGGTATAAGAGAACTTGGCATGATGGTGGAAATATGTTAGGGCTCGATTTAGTGGTAGTAACATAGTCGATAAATTTCTCTAATCTCATCCAAATATACACTTAAGATGAGCACTTGTTATTGCACATGTATTATGCCTTAATATAGTTGATTAAAACAGAACCTTAACTGGCTTCTTATTCATTTATAATATCAGACTGATCTCCTAAAATCTCATATTTCAAGAGTCATCTTTAATATTGAATATTAATTTAGTACATGCAGAGATATTTTGTCTTGTGTTTGTTTTAAAATAATCCAGTGTTTGTGGGAAAGGAGTGCCGCGTAAAAGAAACGAGTTGGCCATGGTCATATATTGCTAATTATTGAAGCTGCAAGATGGGTATAGTGGGTTGATGATAGTATTCTCTCTACTTTTGAATATGCTTGTAACTTTCTATTCAAAATGTTTTTTTAATATAGTGGATTGCATTTTAAATGACAATATTATAATTAGTATATTAGAATGAGGTGTCTAATATAACCCCTTCCACCTTATTATCCCCTGGTCATGTACAAAGTCTTTCTAACTTTTCTATGTCATCCTAGAATTTTTTCCCCTTTTGTCTTTTAGTCAACAGTCCCTTTCATTTTAGAATCAACTTGGGTGACACATGTAGGCGAAGACCTGAAACATTTGAGGAAAATTAGTTAAATCTGAGTCTGGTTCTTTATATTAAATAATAATGATGCTTAGTGCTCTTAACCATTTCATCCAGCAAAGTATTAAGAAAACAAAACAGTAATGCCAGGCCTGCAGAAATAAGTCCCTTTTTAAGGAAAAAATAAAACAACAACGTGTGGAGAAACGCCACTTCGTTAACTGGATGAATAACAATTTGTCCTTACAAGTTGTCTGAAACAGAACAAAGAAGTCAAATTCACATCACAAAGACAAGGAAAGGAGTGTATAAAAAGTTTAAAAGGGAAAGAATATTGGACTTAATTATTTTCACCCTAGCTTTCCCTTTTAAGGCATGAAAACTCTTGCCTAACTTCGGGGAACGCTGGCTCCAAGCTAAGAGTCATATGAGTAGGGTTTGTGTCCAGGAGAGTGCAGCCTATTCCAGCTCAGGCCCCAAGGATCAACAGGCTCCATGCTGACAGCGCCTCAGGGAATTTTCGGTGAGATGGAAGCTCAGGACGAAGTCACTCAGAAAAGACATTGATTAAGGATGTAGAAAGAAGATAGTGTTCAACTATGTAGGCAGGGATGCCCTTTAAACAAATTAATGTCCCTTTCAGCTTCTTAGCGTGGTGTAAAGTGGAATATGGCATTTCTCCCAATCCTATTATCCCTAGAACTACCGGTTCGTTCTCTGAATAAGACCCCAAACTTTCTTTCTAATGAGCAAGACTGGACAAGAAAACACATCCTAATCACCAACAAAGAACATAAGCTTCTGCAATCACACTGTGATGTGACAAATTAGAATTCTGCTCTCCAGAAGTCAACACACTATAGATGACTTGAGAGTTCTTTTTAATGTTAACCTAGGACGGCAAAGCATCAGAATGTTTGAGCCCAAGCTGTACAGAGGCAATACACAATTCTATTACTGTAGAATTCTAATTTTCCTTTAGACACAGTTCCTTTACATTTTAACTATATCTTCTTGTACTTTATCCCAAGAGCAATGCAGAGTTATTAAAATGCTTTGAGTGGAAGACTGAAGTGATAGAGATGGTCTTTATGTAAAAGGGATCTGGAAGCAATGCTTAGACTAAACATTATAGGAAAAGGGGTTCAAGAAGTGGGGGACACATCAAATTTTAACAGTGTATTTGGGCCAGACACGGTGGCTCACACCTGTAATCCCAGAACTTTGGGAGGCTGAGGTGGGCAGATCACTTCAGGAGTTCGAGACCAGGCTAGCTAACACGGTAAAACCCCATCTCTACTAAAAATACTACAGGCGGTAGTTCAAGCCTGTAATCCCAGCTACTCAGGAGGCTGAGGCATGAGAATTGCTTGGACCCGGGGGGCAGAGGTTGCAGTCAGCCAAGATCATGCCACTGCACTCCAGCCTGGGCAACAGAGCAAGACTCTGTCTCAAAACAAAAACAAAACAAAAAAAAAAAAAAAAAAAAAAAAAAAACAAACGTGTATTTGACCTTAAGTGATAAAAAAAAGAGAACACTTCTAAGCAGTACTGAATTCTTAATAAAATTAGGTTGCATAGAGTCTGTACCAATTTCCAAAAAGCAATGTAAAACAAAACACTTATTGCATATTGCTTTTAAGTCGTAGGAGAAAAATGGGTTTGTAATAGAGTTACAAAGGTACAAGAGCACACATGGATGATTCCGTTCCTATCAGGTATGGGAAGACAAAGGACATGACAGAGAAAGGTGATTTGTGTTGGATTCTGAAGAGCTGGGTAGAGTTTTGACAGGCAGACTTTCAAGATAAGGGGATTTATGCATACAGAAAAACATCCGGAAGCCTGTAGCACAGAGCATATTTAGACAGCTTGACCAGGGCATGTGCACTTATAGGAGGTAGCACATGAAAAGGGAAAGGGTGAAGAGGTGCTTCTTTGAGAACTTAATTCTCCCCCTTGAGCTTCAGTTTCTTCGTGGAGTCTAAACTTTCCTATCTGGGCTCACAGTGAAGAGCTGTCCAAAAGTGGAGTGACATGAGTCCATTGCTGAGAGTGTTGAGGCCGGGTGATCAGGAAAAGCCGTCCTGATAGGATGTAGGAGAGAAAAGGCCTTGTAATAATGCATATGAGACGTCTGCACAAGTCTCTGCACACGGCAGTGGACTTGGATGCTGAGGTCTGTGTGGGATATGAGGGACATTGGACCAGACGTCTCACCTGACTGGACAGAGAAGAGGAGATCCTCCACCTATTTTTATAAGGCAGGGGAACGGTAATGCTTTGGAGATTAAAAGAAAAAGGAATGTGCCTGTGCTGGGTGTATGTGTGTATGGATTTTAGGAGACTGTGGTAAACAAATCTGTGTTGTAGAGATGCTGTATAAGCTGTGAAGGTGGCTTGCTCAGCTGGCAATATCAGCAATTCGTGACACAAAGAAATTAAGCCATGGAGAAATCATTAAAAAATGGAAATATAAAGATGACCTACCTGCACAACAGCTAACAGACTGATTTGAGAGGAGATGCAGATTAAGAAGAAAAGAGTGTCACGCAGGCATAAAAAAGAACAAATCGTGTCGTTCGCGGTAACATGGATGCAGCTGGAGGTCATTATCCTAAGTGAATTAACACAAGAACAGAAACCCAAATACTGCATGTTCTCCCTGTAAGTGGGAGCTAAACATTGTGTACTCATGGACATAAAGATGACAACAGTAAACACTGGGCCTCCCAGAGCGGGGAGAAGAGGAGAAATATTGAGAAACGAGGTGTTGGACATTATGCTCACTTCCTGGGTAACGGGATCCGTCATACCCCCAACCTCAGCACCTCACAGGACAACCAGGTAACAAACCTGACATGTACACCCTGGAGCTAAAACAAAAGTTGATATTGTGAAAGAGAGACTGTCTAATGGGAGGGGCAGAGAGCTCGGTCTCAGGAAACGTTAACTACCTTAGGAGGCGGGTGGTGGAAAAGAAAAATCCAGCCACAAAACCAGGAAATAACAGGAGAAAGTGGAAGAACACATAATTGTGAGATATTATTGGTGGCATTGTCAAGAAATAAGTAACAGCCTGGGCTCGGTGACTCACGCCTGTAATCCCAGCACTTTGGGAGGCTGAGGTGGGCGGATCACCTGACGTCAGAAGTTCGAGACCAGCCTGGCCAACATGGTGAAACCCCAGTTCTACTAAAAATACAAAAAAAAAAAAAAAAAAAAAAAAAAAAAAAAAAATTAGCTGGGTATGGTAGCAGGTACCTGTAGTCCCAGCTACTCAGGAGGCTGAGTCAGGAGAATTGCTTGAACCTGGGAGGTGGAGGTTGCAGTGAGCCAAGATCAAGCCACTGCACTCCAGCCTGGGTGACAGTGAGACTCCATAACCCACTCCCCCCACCAAAAAAAAATCTGGAAACCACAGATGCTGGGGAGGACGTGGAGAAATAGGAACACTTTTACACTCTTGGTGGGAGTGTAAATTAGTTCAACCATTATGGAAGACAGTGTGGTGATTGCTCAAGGATCTAGAACCAGACATACCATTTGACCCAGCAATCCCATTACTGGGTATATACCCAAGAGATTATAAATCATTCTACTATAAGGACATATGCACATGTATGTTTATTGCAGCACTATTCACAATAGCAAAGACTTGGAACCAACCCAAATTCCCATCAATGATAGATTCAATAAAGAAAATGTGGCACATATATACCATGAATACTATCTAGCCATAAAAAAGGATGAGTTCATGTCCTTTGCAGGGACATGGATGAAGCTGAAAACTATCATTCTTAGCAAACTAACACAGGAACAGAAAACCAAACACTGCAAGTTCTCACTCACAATTAGGAGTTCAACAATGAGAACATGTGGACACAGGGAGGGGAACATCACACACTGGGGCCTGTCGGAGGCAAGGGGCTAGGGGAGAGATAGCATTAGGAGAAATATCTAATGTAGATGATGGGTTGATGGGTGCAGCAAACCACCATGGCACACGTACACCTATGTAACAAACCTGCATGTTCTGCACATGCANGCAGCACTATTCACAATAGCAAAGACTTGGAACCAACCCAAATTCCCATCAATGATAGATTCAATAAAGAAAATGTGGCACATATATACCATGAATACTATCTAGCCATAAAAAAGGATGAGTTCATGTCCTTTGCAGGGACATGGATGAAGCTGAAAACTATCATTCTTAGCAAACTAACACAGGAACAGAAAACCAAACACTGCAAGTTCTCACTCACAATTAGGAGTTCAACAATGAGAACATGTGGACACAGGGAGGGGAACATCACACACTGGGGCCTGTCGGAGGCAAGGGGCTAGGGGAGAGATAGCATTAGGAGAAATATCTAATGTAGATGATGGGTTGATGGGTGCAGCAAACCACCATGGCACACGTACACCTATGTAACAAACCTGCATGTTCTGCACATGCATCCCAGAACTTAAAATATAATAATAAAAAAGAAACATTCCAAAAAAACTGAAAAGTAACAATTGCCTCAAATTCTATGTTTTCAGGTAGAAAAACCAGGAAAAAATAGCTTCCATTAAAAAGGAGAAGGGTTCACTGATAAT
The DNA here is from genome assembly GCF_001698545.2 of Rhinopithecus bieti. Taxonomy (NCBI): domain Eukaryota; kingdom Metazoa; phylum Chordata; class Mammalia; order Primates; family Cercopithecidae; genus Rhinopithecus; species Rhinopithecus bieti. The sequence goes on from NW_016807049.1 coordinate 983,863, forward strand.
CTTTAAGGCGAATGGTTCAAGGTAATTAAAGGGTACGTGCAAAGTGGCAATAAATTCAAGATGAGAGGGACCAAGGCAGAAGGACAGACAATGCTGAGAAGCCTAGCAGCTCAGGGAAAGCAGAAAAATGGCCACTGATTACAGGAGAGAGCACTGGGCATACAGTAGACACTCAACGTCTTTTTGAATGAGTTGAAGAAGACAGGGAGGTAAGGTCTAGAAAAAGTCTTTTTTTTTTTCTTTCAGAAAAAAAATTAACTTTTAATGTTGGAAATGCCAGCGTAAGAAATCAGGCTAAAAGGACAAGAGAGAGAGGATGGGGGAAAGTGAACACAGTCATGGAAGGGACCATTCTTTTCCAGAGACCAGTGGCTTGATGGGAGAATGAGCACACAGAACTGCTGCAGGGGTCTGGGCTGCAGATATGTGGATTCTAGGTTCCTCTGAACAGCAGGTGATGGGTTCTCTAGGAGAACATTAGTTTGAAGGGACAGGAAGGGAGAGGGAACTTTTAGCAAAGCTGCTATCAAGAGTAGACCGAATTGTGGTGAAAGATAGACAAGAAGTACACTGAGAGGCCAGGAAGACCCACGCTGAGAATGGGCCTTGTCTACCAGGCACTGGATTTCTCCACCACAGATGTGCAACACTGAAACATGAGAAGAGAAAAGCTTCAAAGAGGGTAGCAGGAGATCATAGGGGAGGACAGGAGTGAGAGGGGTTAGAGTCCCGGAGAGGGTGCTGCCCAGGGAGGGAGACTGGACAACTCCCGGGTGTGGCCACAGGGGACTCACCATCTTCTTATGAGACTAACAGGAAAGAAAGGGGCCTAGAGCTCACCAGGAGAGATTCTCAAGATCAGGGGTAAGAGAAAAAACAACAAACTTTCCAAACTATACAGGTCCTTTTCCAAAAGTGCAATGGCAACTGTTTTCTCCATCTTGCAGAATAAAAACAAAAAGAAAAGTTTTGGAAAGTATTTTAGAGGTATGTAGGAAGCCCCGTTAGTGCTAAGGAAGCAAGACATTGGTGTCTGTCACTTTCATTCAAGAGCACAAAGAACCATGCCGCACAAAAGCAGGACTTTTAACAATGCCTTTGATACTGTTGGATCATTGAATCAGTGACAAATCAAAAATGGAGTGAAAGCCTTTTCCTTCCCAAGCTATGCACATGCACTCATAGAGCTGGATTTAACAGGATGACTTACACGAAGATAATGCTTTATGCTCAGAAGGACTATGTAAATATTTGTAGGCAAAGAGGGTTCTTGGATGAATGAATAGTCATTTACTGCTTTCTGATGTCTTAAAATATTTTAAAGCGAAGACTAAAACGGAATTTTGGTAGATTTTAATTCTTCATGGAAACTAGAAGGAAGACCCAGAGGATAAATTTGAGTATCCCATTTGGGAAATTTGGTTTCCTGATGAAGAAAAAAAAAATGTTAATTTTTTTCTTTAAGTGTTACACATATTTTAGAAAATTGTTTTGATATTTAAATGGATCACTTACCAACCAACATTTCATCCTACTGGTTCCCTAGCCATGTGAAATCATCAGACATTTCCTGAGATTTCTTTAAAGGGACAGCTTTCTGGGTACCACTGCAGTGATTCTAATTCAGGAGGCCTGAGGTAAGGCCCAGGAATATGTATTTTTTAAGTGTCTAAAGGAATAGTGAAAGTGGTAAGCGCGTCGTACAATTAGCAAAGTGCAAAACGCATGTATTTAGATTTGCATTGTACAAAATTTACGAGTACATTGGCACTGTTCAACTCCAGTCTCAGATTTAAGCCTAACTAGTTTCATTTGGAAACCTAATAAATAAGGCTTCAGTTTTAGTTATTCTGCCTTAAAAATACAAACAGGCCTCAAAATAAGGGGGCAGTACACTACAAATTAATTTACTAGCGTGTGTTCTTCCTTTATCTTAGGAATCTATCCCATCGACTCTGACGGCACCGGCATGAGACAAGATCTCCTTCGGTCAGTTGTCACAGGGAACATTCAGCTTTCCCTCTCCAGGGGATGTGCCACAGGAAAAAGACATATGGATGTGTTTAATGGGAATTGTAGAAACTCGGGAGTTCAGCAAACTGTTCACAAAATCCAGGGTGTAAATTATTTTGAGTTACCTGAGAAGACAAAAGCTCTAAAGTTAGCTCAGGTAAAAGCCAAAGAAAGCTCTGCTAGTGATCTGCTAGAAAAGGGTGGGGGGCAGGCAGAGACATGCAAAGCAGGTGAGAGTGAAGGGCAGTAGACAGCAGAGGGGGCAGAACAGAGGCACCTCCTTAGCCCTAACATCAGAGCTGCCTGGCACCGGGACAGCCCCGACTGACTGAGACCTTCTGCTTCCCAATCACTGCTTCGCAAATATATGTGAGAGATTTAAAAAACAGAAGAATAAGAAGAAGAAGAGGAAGAGAAAGAAGGAGGAGGAGGAAGGAAGAAAGGAGAAGGAAGGAAGGAGAGGGAAGAGGAGAAAGGAGAAGAAGGAAGAAGGAGAAGGAGAAGGAGAGGAGGAGGAGGAGGAGGAGGGAAAAACGACCAAAAACAATATCACCAAATAAACACTCCCACATTTATTAATATCCATTGCAGAAAACTATTAACTTGAGTCTGTCAAGTTACTAGAAAACTGTACTTTCTGGATACCTGTCCTGAGTAAGGCTAGAGGACAATGGTGGGGCAGGTTATTTTAAGAATTTCCTACATATTAGGCTTGATATGTTTTGAGGCTATAATGCAATTGTGCTGTACTCGAAAGAAAAATTAAGTTACTCCCAATATTTTATCAAAAATTGACTAGGGTGTTACCATACCAAATCAGAAATACTGCTAAATGAATGCCTTGACAAAATACACGTTGCCATCCACATCATTTGGGTTAATTTCATTTCCCAAGGTTAAAGGTTTTCATAAAGTCTCCTACAACCATCATGTACAGACATGTCCACCACACTGCATATCTACTAGGACTCTTCCTGCTTATGGGAGGCAGGTTTGCAATCATTACTAGAACTCCACGCAATGTTTCAGTCAGCTGACAAATAAGAAGCGTGCTTGCAATAATCTCTGAAACGACGGCTTTCAAACTTTTTTAACCTCTTATCCACAGTAAGATACACACACACACACACACACACACACACACACACACATACACACGTATCAAAAACTGAAACAGATATTTCCTTAAACAGTTTTTATCCTCACAATGCATGATATGCTTAGATACATTCTACTCTATTCTGTATTTTTAAATTAATAGGCTTTATTATTTATTTATTATTTATGGTAGTTTTAGGTTTGCAGAAAAGTAGAACAGAAACTACAGAGAGTTCCTATATACTATCTCTCCTTTCTCCCTTCTCACAGCTTCCTTTGTTACTAATACTTCGCATTAATGTAGCATATTTGTTACAACAAATGAACCAATATTGATATATTACTATCAGCTAAAGTCTATAGTTTAAATTACGGTTCACTCTCTGTGTTGTACATTCTATGGATTTTGATGAATCTATAATGTTGTATCCAGCATTACAGTATTATACAAAATAGTTTCACTGCCTTAAAAATACCCCATGCTCCAACCTATCCATCCCTCCCTCTACGCTAACTCTTAACCAGTCATCATTTTACTGTCTCCACAGTTTTGCCTTTTCCAGAATATCATATTGCCAGAATCATCCAGTATATAACCTTTGAAGCCTGGCTGCTTTTATTTAGCAAAATCCATTTAGGGGTCCTCCATGTCTTTACATGACATGACAGCTCATTCTTTTTATTGCCAAATATTCCATTGCATAGGTGTGCCACTGTTTATTATTGCATTCTATTTCATTAAAAAATTGGATGTGAACACAGTAAACTGAGTCTAGAACCTAAAGCTAATTAATCAGCCATATCCATAATTTGAAACATACTGCCTAAAATATGTTGTTAAGTGCTTGCTAAGACTGCAAAGGAGCAGACACTTTGGCCTCTACCTTAGAAGTTTATAATGTTACTGAGAAGAGCAGCCTATGTATGTGACATTTAGTAACAAAAGCACAATCACAATGCAAATGTTAACATCAAAATGAAAGTAGAAGACATTTAAGAATAGGAGTTCTTTAGTTCTGTTGAGCATTAAGAAGAATTGGCAGGTGCTGGGATTTAACTGTACAAGCAGGACCCTTCTGTCACTTACTGATCGGGAGACCGGGGAAGGTTATTATTTCTATGTGCCTCCATTTCTTCATTTGTGAGTGATATAATAGTAATATCTATCTCACTGGGTAATCATGAGAAGTAAATGAAACCATGCACACATAGAGCTTGGTAGAGTATGTGACACGTAAGAAGTCTTCAACAAATATTAATCCATTACTATTGTTGTTGTTATTATTTTTGAGACAGGCTAGAGTGCAGTGGCACGATCTCGACTCATTGCAACCTCCACCTCCCAGATTCAAGCAATTGCACCCCAGCCTCCAGAGTAGGTGGAATTACAAGCATGCACCATTATACTGGACTAATTGTTTTTTATTTTTAGTAGAGCCTGGATTTTGCCATATTGGCCAGGCTGGTCTCCAACTCCTGGCCTCAAGTGATCCCCCTGTCTCAGCCTCCCAAAGTACAGGGATTACACGCATGAGCCACTGTGCCCAGCCATATTAATTTATTATTATCATTACTAACCACTCTATCCATCTTGCATAATTGTCTGGAATATAGTAAGAGTTCAATAAGTTTTTTAATATATCTAGACTAAGGACTACACTTATCTTAGGCTTATTTGCTCTGTGGAAGCTTGTCAGAAGAGCTAGACCATGAGCCCTGAGGAGATGTATGTGATTTGGTAAGTGTAGGAAAGAAGAAGGTTGTAAGATGCTGAGGAGATAGTATAATACGAGGCTGAAAAGTAGAAAAGTAAAAGTAACATTTGGAGGACAGTAATCAATTTCATTAAAGAGGAGAGTTAGGGACAGGTGTAATGGCTAATGCCTGTAATCCCAGTATTTGGGAGGCTGGATCACTTGAGGCCAGGAGTTTGAGACCAGACTGATCAAATCAGTGAGAACCCCATTCCTACAAAAAACAATACAAAACAAAACAAAAACCATTGGCAAGGGTGAGCATGACGGCATGTGCCTGTAGCACCAGCTACCTGGGAGGCTGATGCAGGAGGATCATTTGAGCCCAAGAGTTGGATGCTGCAGTGAGCTATAATGATACCACTGCACTCCAGCCTGGGCAACAGAGTGAGACCCTGTCTCTAATAAGTAAAGAAAAACAAGACAGTTAGAAATTAAGAATGAGAAACTTACAAAGATCACTGGTGGTCTTTGCAAATGGCAGACATTTGGACTTCCTCTTTCAATGAGTATGAGAGGACAACCTTAGTTACTGAAATAAAGAGAATAAAGTCCTAATGCCCTCAGGTATCCACTGTAGGTAATGAGCTAACTTCTCCTCTACACATGTTGGAATGGTACTAGTTATGCACTATCCTTTGGAGAGTTGGGGAGATACACTTAAATAATTTTCTGTGGTTCAGCTGAAGAAATCTGAAGCAGATGTTTATTGTCCATTATGGTAAGCACTTGCCAAGTGTGACATTTCCAATTGAAATTTAAGAAAAAGAATTAAAATTTCCCTTCTTCAAGTGCCACTAGTTGCATTTCAAGTACTCAATAACCACAAGTGCTTGGTGGCTACTGCACTGGATAGTACAGACAGAATATTTCCTTCATCATGGAAAGTTCCCTTGAGAAGGGGTTCTAGAGACTAGAGATGCACCCGTGAAGGGGAGGAATGGGACAGTGGCTGGAGGAGAGACACAGAGTGAAGGGAAGTGGAATTTGCCCATATAAATCCATAGGGATCTGCCAGTCCTTCCTCCAGACAAGAGGGAGACATTACTGTTATTGGAAATCTTGGGAACGACTCAGATGGCAAGATCCCAACCAAAAGAAGATAACAGCAGAGAAGTGGCTTAGAGATGAAGAGAAAACATTTCTTTCTCCCCAGAGACACAGGGAGCAGAGAACATGTACAGAAAGAGAATATAAAGCAGAAGATGTTGGAACTCATACCTGTTAACTTTGAGCAAAAGGAAAAACAACCACTGAGAATAAAGAAGTTAAAGTGTTTTCACAATGTGAACATGGAATGGATTTATTAAAAATCAAACCAGGGCCAGGCATGGTGGCTCACACCTGTAATCCCAGCACTTTGGGAGGCCACGTGGGTGGATCACTTGAAGTCAAGAGTTCAAGATCAGCCTGGCTAACATGGTGACACCTGTCTCTACTAAAAATACAAAAATAGCCAGGTGTGGTGGCACACACCTGTAGTTCCAGCTACTCAGGAGGCTGAGGTGGGAGAATCGCTTGAACCCAGAAGGTGGAGGTTGCAGTGGGCCAAGATTGCACCACTACACTCTAGCTTGGGTAACAAAGCAAGACTTTGTCTCAAAAAAAAAAAAAAATCATCAAATCAATAAAATTATCTTGAAGAAGCTATGAGATGATGTTCTTGAAGGTATACAGTTGCTTTTCATGACTCTTCAGCTTTTAGTTGCTAAAAATCTTTGATAATGTGCATAGTCCTTAATCAATCAGTAAGTTATTATTTATTAGGTCCCAATATACTAGATGTTTTGGGCAACCATATATTCAAGATGTAAAGTCTGCACGTACAGAAAGCACCATGAGATCTTGCATTAGGCATGCCAACTCCCTAGCCTCATGTTGCAATTCTTGGCTCTTCTGCCTCTTGCAGGTATCACAAATCAATCTTGACATTCCTTCTAGTTGAGTCCAAAGAAGCCTCAGGATATTTTCCATCACAACACCCACTATTCAACCTACTAGGTATTATGAGAAATACAAACTATTTTTAAATTTGGTACAACATCAGAATTGTGTTGTCAGTCAAACAGAGGAAGCCCATTTTAAAGCTAACAGATTTATTTTATGATAGTAAACTCGCTTTATTGTTTGAAGCCCAAAGAGTCAATCCATCACTCAGATTAAAAGACAAGATCGCAATAGCTAGTTTCATATTTATTAGATACCTAACTCTCAGTCTCAGGAACTTTTCTTTCTTTGAGAGAGAGAACTATCAAAAGAGCAAATTATGAAATTTCAAATTAAAATTAACAAGAAAGGCACAGACTGGACCACTTAAAAATAGTCCCCAAAAAGTGCATTCCATTGTTCTCACTATTTTTTTCCAGAAATCCTACAACAATGTAGCTGTCAGAGTAAAAAAGATTAAAACTTCCAATTGCAATGTCTCTCCAAACAATTGTGAAGAATGGTGTAGTTGTACTAATTATGTAAGAGATAAATGAAGCCCACAAAGTAAGTGAGGGCATTGGAAACAGATGATGTTATTAATGTAATCCTGCTAAATTTTAAAGGGCACCTATAAATGTGAACATTTTTCTCAGGTTCAATGATTTTCCTCTCCATACTTCAAATCACAGGATCAAAATGGGTATTCAAGTGGTTTTGTCATGGAGATTTAATGTCTAAGATATTTCTGATGGAGGGAAAAATGTCAGAATATAAAAAAGCAATTAAGAAAGAAAGCTTTGCAAATGCCTGTTCTTGTAGCAACCTTGTGGAAGAGTTCATATTAGTTGTTGCTGACTTTTCTGTGTTGAGTCATCAAAGCCCATAAATGCTGAACCTTCTTTGTTAGCTCAACTTCATAATGCCAGGCTCTGCAGGGGGAAAATTTTGGCAGAGTACTTAGTTGTTCTTTAGTCTCTCTTACTTTCAGGTAAATGACCTGGAACATTCCAAACTGAGTGAAACAGTATTAAGACTATTGTCTTCATTTTCTTCAACATGCTTATGTAAAACTGGACAATTTTACAAGGGCGGTAATGTAGAGAGAGCATTAGGACATTTCGGGTATTCCAGCTCCTCTTCACATTCCACTGCAAACTGGGAGACTCCAAAATAATTTTGCACAATGTAATGTTAGTATATACAGTTTTACTGGATTTGAAATGGTATGCACATATACAAATATCCATGTGTGTGTAAATGTACCTGTTGGCTTTTCTTGTGAAGGACCCTATTTAAATTCTAAAACTAGGTCTTTTGTACCAGTATAGCATTACAACATCCTTTCTTTTTCTTAAAAATGTTCACAGCAAAGATTACTTGCTTTTTTTAATGACCCTTATTTTCAAAGCCAAAGGTTCATACTTCTATGTCAGTTTTCTAAACTATTTTGAAGTCCAAATTTTTGAGAACCGTTGGTATAGAAGTAAAGAACTCTTTTATATGCACAATCCCCAACATATTTCAAGGAATACATCTTTTGGAAATAAAACAAATAAATTATAAAACAAAGTATGATTGCGCTGGTTGGAAAACATGTTTTATAATAATATATTTGTTAACTCATATATGTAATATTTTCATTACCAAACATGTTTAAAAAATTAAAAAATAATTTAAATCACCTATAACCTCAACACCAAAATTTTTTATTTTATTTTATCTTATTTTATTTACTTTTTAAGATAGGGTCTTGCCCTGGTTGGAGTGCCGTGGTGTGATCATGACTCACTGCAGTGTCAACTATCTGGGCTCATGTGATCCTCCCACCTCAGCCTTCCAAGTAGCTGGGATTCTAGGTGCATATCACCACACCAGTTAATTTTGTTTTGTTTTGTTTTGTTTTGTTTTTTAGCAGAGATGAGGTCTTGCCATGTTGCCCAGACTGGTCTCGAACTCCTGAGCTCAAGTGATTTTCCGCTTCTGCCTCCCAAAGTGATGGGATTGCAGGCATGAGCTACCACACCTAGCCTTTTTTAAAAAAAATATTTTATTGGCCGGGCGCGGTGGCTCAAGCCTGTAATCCCAGCACTTTGGGAGGCCGAGACGGGTGGATCACGAGGTCAGGAGATCGAGACCATCCTGGCTAACACAGTGAAACCCCGTCTCTACTAAAAAAAAATACAAAAAAACTAGCCGGGCGAGGTGGTGGGCGCCTGTAGTCCCAGCTACTCCGGAGGCTGAGGCAGGAGAATGGCGGAAACCCGGGAGGCGGAGCTTGCAGTGAGCTGAGATCCAGCCACTGCACTCCAGCCCGGGCGGCAGAGCAAGACTCCGTCTCTCTCTCTCTCTCTCTCTATATATATATATTATTGAAAAATTTTAGATTCGGTGGGGGGGGTACCTGTACAAGTTTGTTACACAAGTATCTTGCGTAATGCTGAGGTTTAGGCGTCTAATGATCCCATCTACCAAATAATGAACATAGTAACCCAGAAGTAATTTTTAAACTCTTTTCCCCTCTTCTCTACCCCTCCCATTTGGGGATCTCTGGGATTTATCCTTTCCTTCTTTGTGCCCGTTTGTACCCCATGTTACCTCCCACCTATAAGTGAGAACATACAGTAATTGGGTATCTATTCCTGCATTAATTCACTTAGGATAATTGCAACATCTACGTTGCCACAAAGGACATGATTTTGTTCTTTTTTTGTGGCTGCATAGTACTCCATGGTGTACAAAAGTATCACATTTTCTTTATCTAATCAATCATTGATGGAAACCTGGATTAGTTCCACATCTGTGCTATTGACAAGACCAACATTTTCATGTCTCTTCTTTTTCTTTGTATTTTCTTAATATTTATTTTTACAAAAAGGGCAATTGATGTGAAATCAATTGTTTATTTTACATTACTTTGGAAGCCTTTAGAAAGATTGTCCGTACAGGTGACGTGTTTCAAAATTACACTGATTTTATACTGATTGTCCAGGACAATTAACTAACTTTAGAGATGAAAAGCCAGATGGACAGTAAGGTCTTAGAGAAAGTGAGATGAAAGCACCCAATGCTTTGCTTAAAAAATCATACTAAGAGAAAGAGCTGGCCCAGAGCCATGTGCATAAGGTTTTCCAAAATACATTTAATTTGGGGCTCTATGAAAATACCTTGAAACTAGGGACCTCAAATAGATTGTGTTAGAAAGTCAGGAATAGGTGAAAGTAAGATTATCTCCCATTCAACAGACGCAAAAAATCTGACTCAGCCCACAGTCCAGGAGGTCAAAGAAGAGACTAAAGTTTTTGATGAAGCCTTGAGCTCTATTGTTAGGTCTTGTACATTTCTGTAAGAAATGAGAAACAGTTTGACTTGACTTTGCTTGGCCTTTTGGCCTGCAAAAATACTAAGACAGGATGACATTTCGGCTACAAATTTTGCAGCTGTGTAATCACTGGGGTCTGGGAGACCTTACTATACTTGGTTCAGCATTTGAATTCCTTTTGAGACCAAGACAATAGAACTTATAATTAGCAGACTACCACAAGTCTCAGAGTATGACACATGAATAGAGCTCTTCCTTTTCCTCTTTCCCTGCACAAGAACATAAAAATAGAACAAGTAACTAGTATATTTGTACTTCTCACAACTTTAATAAAAAACACATCTAAAGATGGAACTCGGTAAGAACAACGTCCCGTAGTAGATGAATTATTTTTATTTTCTTATAATACTGTGGCTTATTGTTGACATGAAAAAGTAAATGTGAACCTATGAGAAAGGGACGGGTCCCAGTTGTTGTCCTTCCCTTTACATTTCCAGTATTGCAAATCCAGCTCGGGGCCTTCTTATTTTTCCTAGGCCACTGAGATATCCCCTCTGATTTAGTCTCTCCACTTATTCTCGCTTTGCTCCAACTCATTCATGGATGCCAGATGAATGTTCCAATATCACAGCCCTGATTATGTTCATTCCCAGTTCAGAAACAGTATGTGGGCTGGATGTGGTGGCTCACGCCTGTAATCCCAGCACTTTGGGAGGTCAAGGAGGGCAGGTTACCTGAAGTCAGGAGTTCGAGACCTTCCTGGCCAACATGGTGAAACCCCGTCTTCACTAAAATTACAAGGAGAGGTGGTGTGTGCCTGTAGTCCCAGCTACTTGGGAGGCTGAGGCAGAAGAATCACTTGAACCCAGGAGGCGAAGTTTGCAGTGAGCCGAGATCGCAGCACTGCACTCTAACCTGGGTGACACAGTGAGACTCCATCTCAAAAACAAAACAAAACAGTATGTGACTATTCATCAGAGGAAAAGTAGGAATTGAACACTCAAGGTTCCTCAAAATCGAATCCCTCCTTATTTTTATAACCTATTCTTCTCTCCAATCCTGTGCGATTGAGTTTCCAAAGAAGTTTCTTGGCTGGGTACAGTGGCTCACACCTGTAATCCCAGGATTTAGGAGGCCTAGGCAGGAGGATTGCTTAAGCCCAGGAGTTTGAGACCAGCCTGAATAACATAGTGAGACCCCTATCTCTCCAAAAAGTATTTTTTTAAAAATTAGACAGGCATGGTGCCTCTCATCTGTGGTCCCAGCTACTCAAGAGGCTGACATGGGAGGACTGTTCGAGCCCGGGAAGTTGAGGCTGCAGAGAGCTATGATGGTGCCACCGCACTCCAGCCTAGGCAACAGAGCAAGACCCTGTATCATAAAAATTTTAAAAAAATTAAAAAGAAGCTTCTTCACCCTTTCTTCATGTGCTTCAAGCTTTGCTGCCTCTGTTTTTTCTTTGTTGTTTGTTTGTTTGTTTTGTTTTTCTCCTCTCTTGCTATTTCCTCCAAAAAGATTGCAACTCTCTCTCAAGATTCTGTTTATCCCCCAGGCCAACCAGAACAGTCTTGACTCTGAAGCCCTGCACACACACGACCAGAGGCAGTCACTCCTTCCTCTGATCCTCCATAGAAACTCTCCTCTATGCCTACTTGTTTGATTTTATCTTGCTCTTTAAGTGGATGTGTCTTATTTTCCGCTACTGGATAAGGGAAAGGGCAGAATGCTAAAAGAGACCTTGTAAGTTCAGACCATTTTTGAAAAACAGACTTTCTGGTATCTACATGCAGAGGCCTCTGTATCTGAAGAAGCAACCACCTTCCCCTCCTTCCCATCTGCAACCAGCTTGGCTCTTTGACAAAGACTCCGTCCTTGACCAAACTTCAGTCAGGCCCTTCTGAAGCTCCTTCCCAAGCAGGCCCCTACCTTGGTACTTCCGTTTCTGTCTCCGCATCACTCAGTTGTAGCAAGATTCCTGCTAAGTCGGTTTATCCAGAATTCCCCACCCTCAATATCGGATCCTCTTCTGTGTCTGATCAAATTCCTCACTCCTCAACATCCCCCAGATGACATCTGCTCACTCTGCACTGTCTGCAGCTAGAATCCCCAAAGGTCTGTTTCCTAGGAATCCCCCTTACTCCTGAGGCTTCCTCTCAGGAATTTTCCATCCGCTGACTCCAGGCGGCTCCCTGGCTACACATCCGCACTTGTCCATGTTGTGTTCGGAAGTGATCCCATTTCTATGCTGAGGTCTCTTTCCCCCTATTGTAATAGCCCTCAATAAAACCTGACTTTTCCACATTTACTATGGTCTGGCTCTGGTTTTTCATGAACACTGTCCAAGGGCAGGGGGGATGGCCCTATCAGTCATTCACACCACATATTATTATAAATGATATATATCAACACTTCACATTATCAGTCTCTTACATTGAGATGATTCTACTTGTGAGATCTGCCATCTTAACTTCCACAGAATAGCTCTTAACAATGAACATAATACTGTCTTATGGACCACTTTGTTTGGTTTTCACAACTTTATGAGCTAGGCTGATGTTAAAAGCCCATACTATGAAGGATGAAAATAAGACTCAAAGAGGTTAAGGGACTGATCCATAGTAATATAAGTAGAAGTAACATTTAGCAGTGAAGGAAACTCAGAAAGATTATTAGACCTATTTGTAGGTCTATGCCTGGAGGTAAATCTTTTTTTTTTTTTTTCCTGTCATAGTGAGCATATGGTTGAGAAAATAAAGAAAAAAGAAGATCACATGGAGAATGCTTCTTCCTCACTACTTTCTTTTGCTGTTGCTCAGCAGAGAAAAAAATAGCAAAAAATGGTAACATTATTGAACAGTTACTAAGAGGTAGGCACTATATAAACACTTGATATGTAACTACCTTATTTATCTCTCACGGTAGTATTCATGAGGTGCCTATTATTATACCACACAGGTGAGGAAACAAGATTAGAAAATTAGCTTGCTCAAAGTGGAATGGGGATTTGAACCAAGATCTATGTGCTTTAAGGCCCACATTTCTAACCTCATTGCCAGTGCTTCTCAAATTTTCATGTGCCCGTGAATTACCCAAAGAACTTATTAGTTGCAGATTCGGACTCAGTAGGGCTAGGGTGTTGCAGGACACAGAGGACGAGAGAGACCAGTACAGGTGAATACAGGAGGATATTTATTTTAAGGTATGCACTGGCTCAGTGGATTCACATCCAAAATGCTGAGCCTTGAACAAAGACGGAGTGGGGCTTTTTATAAGCAGGCTTATAAAAGCAAAACAAAGGCCGTTAATCATACAGTGCATAACTTGGGGCCTTGCATAGCTGGTGGCCTTGTAACTGCAGTGAAAGAGAAACAAGAACTGGCTAAATGCAGACATTTGTAAAACATAGTCATGCTTAAGAGGCCTGGGAAAGGAGTATCAGTAAAGGAATTTGTCTTTCTCTCTTTTTTTTCCCCTCAGCCTTGCTCTGGAGGGGTGGGGTGGGGGGTGTCTGGAGCCCACTCCTTTGGCTTTAGCCTTTCAGACAGCATTATCTTATAACTGTCCTTGAAGTGAGCTGCTGTGCAGGGGAAAATTTGTCTCTTTTTCTTTTTAACCCTTACTATAAGGGCAGGGTCTCAGACTCTGCATTTCCAACAAGCTTCTAGGTGATGCTGCTGCTGCTGATCCTCAGACCACACTTCGAGTACCAACTTCTCTACACTCCCCTCAGAAAGTGCTGGAGTTAGTCAGGCAACTCACTGGAGTTCAACCCTAGGGACTGGCCTGGGAAGGGGAAGAAGTGAGGAGAGAGGAACCCGCATGCTGTCTTAGCCAAGTCTACTATTCCATCTTTTCTCAACACCCCAACACCACTCTCTGTGCAAGGCTTTATTGCCTCCAGCTTTAAGTCATGCCTTCCTTGTTGCCTAATAGGAAGCGCAAACATTTTGAAGCAGAAACAACATTGTTTTGGGTAATACTTCATGACGTCTTTTATACCACACCCTCCTTCTTCTGTCTAAGACACAATCCTGTCTCTACCTACACTACTTGCCTTTCACAATGCCTTTCCTTAGTTCTTTTATTTGACACATCAGCTCATATAAGATATTCTCTAATTGTATCTAGCTTTCCATCATTAAGCATCAATTTGTATTAAATTTGTTTATAAAGAAACAAATAGAACATGTTAACTACTTTTTTCTAAGATGGGGATCTCCAACATAAGTTACACAAGCTGCAAATATGGGTTTGATTAATTCATTTATTCATCCATTACTGTTCAACACCTACTATGTGCCAGGCACTGAGCTAGGTTTGCTGTCATGAGCCTCATGATTCCATTTGGAAATCAAAACACATGATGTTAAGCATATATGTATACTTACATATTTACATGTATTTACATATGTTAATGCACACATATTTTTATGCATCTATGTCTATACATATTTACATATATTAATGTGTGATACTACAAAACACAGAATTTTATATAACTGAATAAATTTACTTAGTTGTAACTTTTGTGCACTGATTCAGATGCTGTGATATACTCCAGTAATTAATGTTGCTTCTCAATATAAAATCTCATTACATTTAGTTAGCTTCTGCAGATACTTGCTTTTGTATGTTCCCATGCACACACAAAATCTCCTCTCACTTTCAGTGAAGTGAAAATGAATCCATTTTTATTAAATTTATCATTTCAAATGAAATGCTTGTCCTGGGCCACATTGTCGGGCTTTAACTGTCTTCCTCGTCTTAAAAATTAAGTTTAAAACTTTGCCTCCAAATCACAAATCACTTTCTCTCTCCAAATCTTCCTTAGAAAGTTACCAATTTCTGTGGCTGCAGAGTGAAGCCATTCCTCATGGTCACTCACACTTCTTTTTTCCCCTTTACTCTGTTTACTGTGTGCTAGGAGCTTGACATGCAATTTATTTTTATTCTCACAATAATCATGTCTGACAAAGTGTGTCATTGTCTCCATTCTACAGATAGAAACTAAGGCTTACAGCAGTGAAATACTAACTGCTAACATTGGCAGGCCATGACATATATGTAGCAGGCATTACACTATGAAATTTTCAGTATCGTCATCCATTGCTCACCCTGCCTATAAGAAGAATCATTTAATTGTCTCCACGTTACAGAAGAAGTGTGGAGGAGGAAGGGCTTAGTGCTTAACCCAAACTTACACATCAGTTACCAACAGAGCTGAGAGCCAAGTCCAGAGCCTGGGCTCTTGCACAGGACAACTCCCAGTTCGCCTGACGAGAGTCCCACAGCTGGAAGGAAGGTAGCAGGGTCAGGACACCAAGGGCTGTCTGAGATCAAAGACCTTGAGCTCGGTAACTGTGCACATGGCTTCTTTCTTCAGAACCATTCTTCTAAATCCAAAGGATGGCTTTACATATTTACCTTATTTTAATTGGATGGAACACAGTGCCCTGCTGCCTAGTATCTTGTAGTTAGGAAAAGGAAAGTAATAATAATCTGAGGACTGCCTTCTTTTCTGATTATCCTTATCTCTTCACCCACCAGCATCTGTGCCATGAACTCTGCCTCTGTCCCTGCACCACCCAGGGAAAACCCACCCCACTGTCCTTCTCCTGCACTCAAGATCTCTGCTCCTGCAATAGTCCTCTTTCTCATCCATCCTCAGTTTATCCTTCCTTCCTGGGTTACTTCCACCATTTCACAAATAGGCGTTAATATCTCCTAACTTAAAAAAGCCCTCACGTGGTCCCAGGTCCCGCCTCTTCCATTGTTCCGTAGCCGCTATCACACAATGCTTCTTCTCCCTTTTAAAACTGAGCTTACTTATGAGGTCATCTGTATCAACTGTCTCGAACTCCTGAATTCCGATTCTGCCTTTTAGCTCATTTCAAATCAGACTTACATCTTTTCTATTGTCTTAGGTCCATCTGGGCAGTTAAAATACCACAAACTAAATAGCTTATAAGCAACAGAAATGTATCACTCACAATTCTGGAGACTGGGAAGTCCACAATCAAGGCACAAGCACATTTGGTGTCTGGTGAGGACTTGCTTTCTGGTTCATAGACAGTGCCTTTCACTGAGTACTCACATGATGAAAGGGGCAAGGAAGCCCCCTTGGGCCTCTTTTATGGGGGCACTAATCCCTTATAACCTCCCAAAGGCCCTGTTTTCTCATACTACCACCTTGGGGATTAGGATTTTAACATATGAATTTAGGTGAACAGAAACATTCAGACCATAGCACCGACGGCTGCAAACATTTCTATAATAAACATTGCATTACTCTTATAATCAAAATATATACAATGTGTATATATAATACACTATTATATGTGACACTGTATATACACACATATAGATGGGTGTGTATGTATACCATAACCCAAAAATACTGTGACTCAATAAGACTATGGATATATGTCAATGTTATTAATGTTACTATCTATAATTCCTACACATCAACTGACTCATGTATCAGTCATGTCCATTCTTCATTCTTGAGACTGAACATCTCAATCTGTTTGAATCTGCTTCCAGAAGATTTTATACAGATACAAATTTATCATCAGGTCAGCATGAACTCTCTGACTTACTGGTGACGCTCTGCCGGTCCCTTCCACTGTCCCAGTTCCTTCCATGCTCATCCACTGTGAACAATCTATCAACTGACTTCCATTCCTTCCTCACATCATTGTTTGAGACAAAAGTCAGCTTATCCTTGAAATCACCATATTCCCTTTAGCTCTCTCCTCTCCAGAAATCCCCCTCTTTCACTACCCAGATCCACATGGAGGGGTGGGGCTGGCTCACCTCCACTGACAGCTATTTCTAGATGAACTATTCGTGCATCCAACTGCTTATTCTCTTGTGTTGTCCACACTCTCTTGTTATGCTTCCTCTCAAAACCACTTGCATATCAGCAGTGCATTCTCTACCATGAAGGAGCTGCCTTTATCTGAGAGTCAGATAAAGATGTGCGCACAATGGCAATGAAGGGTGAAAAACCTCTAAGTCAGTGGCTCTCCAGGAGCAAAGAGAGAAAAACAAACTTAGACTTGGGGAAAAGGGAGCAAGAAGAGACATCCCACACATACTTTGAAGCATCGGTGAAAACTATTAAAGATAAGTCACGATTAATAACAGGAAGAGACACTCATGAGCTTGGGGGTGGATAGGGCAGAGCAGCCTCCTAGAGAATCTTTCAGGGTAGAGGGTAGAGTAGAAGTTAGGAAATGATGAGAAACGCAACTTGAGAATTAAGCAAAAATTAAATAACGTGCTGAGGAAACTAGTTTCGTTTTTTCTTTTTAAGTCAGTGGGGACTCCGATTATTTCAAACTGTGAAATAGTTAATATTTACTGTGGGCTTACATTGTGCCAGTTACCATTTCCACGATACTCCTGTGAGGTAGGTGCTATTATTTTTTTCCATTTTGTAGATAAGAAAACTGAGAGACATAGAAGCTAAGCAATTTTGAGCCAGCTAGGAAGTGGCTTAATTTGAATTATGATTACTTTTTTTTTTTTTTTGGAGAAAGAATCTCACTCTGTCGCCCAGGCTGGAGCGCAGTGGCACCATCTTGGCTCACTGCAAGCTCCGCTTCCTGGGTTCTCGCCATTCTCCTGCCTCAGCTTCCTGAGTAGCTGGGACTACAGGCACCCACCACCACGCCTGGCTAATTTTTTAGTATTTTTAGTAGAGATGGGTTTCACTGTGTTAGCCAGGATGGTCTCGATCTCCTGACCTTGTGATCCGCCCGCCTTGGCCTCCCAAAGTGCTGGGATTACAGGTGTGAGCCACTGGGCCCAGTCAATTACATTTTCATTTCAGAATGATAAAGGGATGTTTCTCATTTTTGAATTGTACCTAGGGTAGAGATATGGAGAAGTAGGGAGAAGCAGAAGACCTCAGTTTTGCTATTCTGGTTTTGGGAGTATAGGGTGAAAACCCATGTGGAGTTGTCCAGCTGGAGATATAGATGTGGACTAGGGGAAAATGTCTAAGCTGAGGCACAGCTTTGCGTCACTGGACTGAAGGTCGAGTTAAGTAAAGTATAAAGGAAAAAATCTGAACCAAATTTTGGGGGGTGGGAAGGGAAGGAAATCATCAGTTTAGCAGTAGATAAGAGAAGAAAAGGAAAAAAAGAGAAAGAAGAAAAGAAGGAGAGGAAAGAAAGAGAAAGAGGCTGATGAGATGAAAGAGGAGATTTAAGAAGAGAGAGGTTCCTTCGAATCCAAGAAAAGAGAGAATTTCAAAAAAGTCAATATAACGAAATTTACAGAGGAGTCAAAAAAGTTAAGGACCAAAGATTCTTGAGGGTTTATCAATGAGAAGGTCTTTACTCATTCTGGCAACCACAGTTGGAGCGATGTGGTGAAACTGCAGTGGGTGGAGGAGGTGAAGGGAAGATGATGAAATTGAATTGGATAAGTGGGGTCATGGATGGTAAGAGGGAGAGAAGGCAAGTGAGACTGAAATCAATGGAGCGCCTAAGAGGAGGTGTTTGTGTTTTCCTTATAAATCAAACATTTAACTATGAAAGACAAATAATGAAAAGAATTAAAAAGTGTGAAGACACAGGAGAGGGCAAATATAAAACTGTTGTACAGAGCCGTAAGATTCAGATTTCCTCGTGGTGTCTTCTGAGTCTATCCTTTCCTCACTCCTGTTGGTAGTTTTCCTTGTTTAGTCCTTCATCTCTTCTTACCACAGAAAAGTGACGTATCTATGCATTTCCCCACCCTCGGTCAGTTTCCACATATTGTTGCCCAGTTAATTTTCCTTAATGTTATTCCTCTACTCAAGCTCTTTCAGTGTTATTCTGTTACTTTCAGTGGAAAATCAAAGTTCCTTAAGATATACAAAGTCATTCTCATTCTGGCCTTGCCTGCCTTTCCTCATCCTCATAACTCACACACTCACATCCACACACATCACAACTCTGAAGCTATCACTTGCATTCAAATTCCCACCCATGATCCCTTGCAGTACCCTCTTTCTGCCTATATAAATCCTGCCCTTTCTCAAGTCTCATATTATATCACCTTCTTATAGAAGGCTATCTCTATGTCCCTGAAGCCACATATTACCTTTTATTCTACCTTAGCATGTCAATTAACATGTCATTTCCATGAACATTTTCCAACAATGCTTATATGTGCCTATCACTGTGAAAAACATCCAAACGTGCTAATGATATAGACCCCGACAACTTGGTCACATGACTTCTATCCAGTATCATACTTAACAGCCATAGCATTTTAAAAAAATACGTGTATAGCTTGTCATTAATACTGGACTGCAAGTTCTTCTTTCATACACATAGGCCGTGTATTAAAGCATTAGAACAGATCAGCTACATGGTCCATTTGGAGAACATATAACAGGAATTGAATAAGTATTCTGCTGAAAGGACATGTCAAAATTGGATAGGGTTTGCAGTCTCAGAATACTAAGAAATTGTGTAAATTGAATTTTATTTTTTTTCTGTGATACTCTAGATTGTGAATATTGCACAGGCATTGCCTTTTCCTTTGGTCAAATTATAAGTTCTTTTTTTTCAAAGCATTCTTCTATGTGCTTTGAATTTATTTCTCCTTACACTTGCATGGATTGTGCATGTTGTTTAGTACAAATGTTATGCTTTAATTTTCAAGTCCGTTTCCAAAACTTTTTCACTGTAAGCCCAAGAACTCTCTCATTTCTCTTGGAATGTAACTTAATTTCTCCATGTTATGGAACTATGTTAAAACTCTCTTTTAGTTAAAAGTACCACCCACAAACCTTGAAGCTGTATTTTTATGAAAGTAACCACCTCTATTATTTCACGTGACTACTCCCGGTTCTCTATGGCTGTTCTTTAGCTATATATTTTTGGTAGCCATTCCATTATATTTACTTTATTTTTGTTGTCCATATTTTGATACTATTTTGTTTTGACATAGACACTATTTTATAATACATTTTGATACCTTAACCTCTCCTAGCTTTTCTGCACTGTGTTTGTTTGGTGTATGACATCACATAGGTATCTGTTTCCCAAAAGTTTCTTTAATTTAAAAGTACCATCTATTATTTTGTTTTATTTTTTGTTCCTGGTTTGGATTTTCTTTTCCTTTCAGTCCACATGTTCCTTTGGCAATTTAAGGATTGCTTCTTTAAAATGCATTGTTTTCATCTGGGCCATCTGAAAAGCTGGATTTTGGTTTTTAATCTGAGATCATATAATGTACTACAACGTCACTGGAGGACTACTGTGTTTACTATCTCCACTGAATGTGCCATTTTGAATTTAACTATCAGGCTTCCCACATGTTGTCCCACAGTATCCTGGTGTTCAAGAGAGAAGCCAGTACCCTCAGACTCCAGCAGGCTGGCAGGACTTGGGCAGGGGCCCTAGTCCTCAGAGGCGGGCATAGCTGAGTGCATCTGGTGCTGTGCCTAAGGTCTAGTCCAGCTGCAAATACGGTGGGGACACTTGGCTCCTGCTGTTCTTCCATGATACTCTGAGCACAGCTGAGGGGGCTCTGCCATCCAGATATCAAGTTCAGTGCCTATCACAGACAAGGAGCTATGAGCTGATGAGGAAGTAGCAGTACAGGTTGAACACCAGGGAGCATGGTGTTCAACGGAGAAGAGGAGGGGTGGGAAGGCCAGGCTGGGAATTCCTGCTGAAGACAGTTGTCCCAAGCAGGGACCACTTCTCTGTCTTCACATCAAGCCAATACTTGGGTGCAGTCCCCAGGCCATGGGACCGTGCCTTGGCCCTGCGTATCACAGTTTTGTTACTCACAGTGCAGTCAGCTTCATCAAAGTGCATCAGCTTCATCTGAAACCTTGTCAGAAATACAAAGGCTCAGCCCTTCTGAATCAGAATCTATATTTTAATGGTGACTGTATGCACATGAGTGTTTGAAAAGCACCGTGTCACAGGGTCTACTCTGGCCTTCTTCTCATCTCTCTCATCACAACCCTCTCCAAGGAACAGGCCGATGAGAATTTTGGTTCCTTCTAGACCAAGTTTCACATAACCAGGTCCTTGGAATTCTTTGCCCTAAAGCTCACAGTCCACTCCCATTTAAGGCATAGAATAATCTTTCACTGATGCATTCCCATTGTGCGCCTGGAACCCAAATACGTTTGTGATCAAGGGATAGGCATGAGGACGTGGGGAGAAGCTGTTTGGGCTTTCAGGCTGAGAGTCCACATGCAGGCTCTGAGGCTGAGGACCCTGGGGGAACAGGACCGAGCCAGGGATGGGAAGAGGGGTGGCTGGGAAATGGGTGTAGACCTAGGGCTTTCAATTGCACTTTTGTTCCTAGTCACTTAGTCTATTATCTACTTGTTCTTACAAAGCATCAAGGATTGAGTCCGCTTCTGTCCATTTGCAGCTGATATGTTCTTTTAGTGATTTCAAGCTATGTGCAGGGTGAGGGCTATAAAAACATTTATGCCTTCTAAGAATTTTTCAAATACTTGATACTAAAAGGTTAGGATGGGTTCCAAAATCATTTGCCTTATCCCAAGAGGTTTCAACATTACATTTGTCAATGAAAGAAAGTAATAGCTGTTAGAATCTTTAAACATAATTTCAATTACAGGAAACTTCTGAATGGCTATAAAATAGGGTTTACATTTTCTGTCATCTACTTGTCCTTACAAAGCACCACACAGATAGTGACTATCAAGACTTTGATGAAATGAAAACCATATAGTAAATATCAAAAGCCTTAAAAATGTGTGTACCATTTGATCAAGGAATTTCATTTCTGGGACTATATTCTAAGGAAGATATTCAGGGATATGCGTAGAAAGTGATTAACAATGATTTTCATCAATATTACAATTTTTAACGTGAAATACTGGAAATGATCAGGAATATTTACATATGTTACAGAATATGCACATTTTCTGTGAATATAAATATAATGGCATTTAAAAAGAATGTTTAGTGATGTAGCAAAATGTTAGAGCAGAAAATAAATTTACAAAACCAAATAAAAGACTTTGAATAAGACCATTGATCAAGAATTACAGGTCATCATTTCTATATACCTGATAATATAAATTTATATAAATGTATGCTTCTCATTCAAATCTTTGAAAAGATTTTATTTGGAAGTTCTATATAAATTTAATACGTAGTATTCCTCCCAATGCTTTTTATTTTCTCTTCTTTTAATACCAAAGATATAAGCTAAATTTCTTTGACAAAATTTCATATGGATACTCCAAAATCCTATGTAATATGCCATTCAAATATTGCCATTTTATGCATAGAATAAAGTGGAAAAGGGTAAGAAGTATGTGGCCAGCCACACACAGCTGATGAAGAAAAGCTGAGGTACGCAAGGCAGGCAGGGTTGGGAGGGATACTATACTGCACATTACATGTAGTATGTTTTTGGATCACAAGAATCTACTACTTCTGACTTTTATTAGATGCACATTCTTTATTAAAGTGGGTGCCCTTCCTTTGCACAATTTTAAAACAGATTTTCTCCTCAACAGATCAACTTCAATTTTTTTAACATTTTCCTAACATATGATTATCATCTTCCAAAGACCCAAAAGTGCTGTCAATGTGACAGAAATTAGAATGTAAATATTTTACAAACAGCTGTCAAATCTCAATCGGCAGCAAACAAAAAACCCAGGAATTGCTGTAATCTAACCACAAGGCTATATCATTTAACTGACAGATAAGACGTTTTTCTAGCTTTCCTTTTCCTGTCAGTATTTTTAATACATTAACACCATGTGCCATTCTGGATAGTCACTGTGACAATTCCCTTGAAGACAGAATAAACTCTGAAATGCGCTAAGGGAAATGCCTGGCACAGGGACTGACTTTTGTTTCACGGGATATTTTTCACAGTCATTGTTATCTGGAATGTTTGTTACTAACATGGATTAAACGCCGGCATCAAGGGAATATTGTCATGCCCATAAAAACAGGGAAAATTTTGCTCTTAGCAGTTCAATAATTTAGTATTTCATTCCTTCGGGCCTTCATTCAACAAACATTTCTCATCGTGCACGTGCCAGGTTTAGCCAATAAATCTATGTAAGATTCAAAGAATGGAGCCCTGTCACCCAACATCATAGATCAGAAATGCCACTGAGTAAAGATCCCTGAAACAGTCCCACCCAAGGATTTACTGCTATTTTCTATTTATACCTCTGTCTGTCCTCTGTTCTTCCTATATTGTTTCTTCATCTTCTTCTTTCTCTGTTTTTCTTTTTTTTTGAGACGGAGTCTAGCTCTGTCGCCCAGGTTGGAGTGCAGTGGCTCTATCTCGGCTCACTGTAAGTTTCGCCTCCTGGGTTCACGCCATTCTCCTGCCTCAGTCTCCCGAGTAGCTGGGACTACAGGCGCCTGCCACCATGCCCGGCTAATTTTTTGTATTTTTTAGTAGAGACAGGGTTTCACTGTGTTAGCCAGGATGGTCTTGATCTCCTGACCTCGTGATCCACCTGCTTCGGCCTCCCAAAGTGCTGGGATTACAGGTGTAAGCCACCGCGCCCTGCCTTTTTTTTTTTTTCTTTTCTTCTCATCTAAGCAAAAGACACATTGGGGACATCTATAAGAACTGCTTAATTTCTTTTAAGATATTTAACATAGGGTATTTTCTGACTCTATATTCATTTACTCAGCAAACATTTACTAAGCTTCTTGCAGGGGGCAGGCATCGTTATAAGTATGGTGGTTTTGGCAGTGAAGAAAACAGACAAGGCCCTACCCTCATGGAGCTTAGATCATATTATAATGGGAGATAAATAACAAATTATAAACAGGTGCGACAGATTTATCATGTCTTACCTAAATCCCTTAAGTGACATATGTAAGTATTTTGTCCATAAGGGGTTATTTTCATATGCCTTAAGAAATAAAACTTCCAGTTTCTAAAGGGAATTAAACCTGGGTGTCCGAGATGGTGGTTATTGAGAGAGAGTGGTTAGGAGAGGTCTTGGCAGTTGAGATTTGACTGGAAGGGTCAAGTAGTAAGAAGAGCCAGGGGCTCAGTGCCAGGCCCCCAAGGGCAAAGAACAAAGAGAAATATTCAATAAATAAAGACAGGGAGGCTTGGAGTGTAGGAAGAAAGAGAGAAAAGTACAAGTAGAAACCAGATCATATCAGATTTATAAGTCATGTTAATGCATTTGGATTTGATTCTAAATGTAGGGGAAGGAATTGAAGGATTTTGAGCAGGTCTCAAATAGGAGAATAACACGATCTACCAGAGGCTTCCCAAAGCAGACGCTGGCTGTGACAGAATGTAATTTTGTGTGGTAAGAATGAAAGCCATGTTGACTAACACGAGGCTAATGCCATCGCCCAGGCAAGACAAGATGATGGCTTGGAGTAGAGTCATAACAAAAGAGACAAGGGATTCAGGATGTATTTGGAAGAAATAAAAGGAAAATGAAAAAAACTGGTCACTCTTAGGTTCAATGGACAGAAGTAAAAACTGTTGCTTTGAGTAGATATCAGAGTATTTCCCTGCATTAGCAATGGAGACCCAAGAAGTTAAGCTAGTATTTTGTACTAACAGCCCATCAGAATACCTTACACCATCAATTTACAAATAAGCAGCAAAGGTCCAGAGAGGTGAAATGGCTTTCTGTAATGCCAAAAATTGCTGGGCTGTCCCCTGCATTTCCAGTCCCTTATTTTCCAGCCAAAAGATGTTTCCATTATCCAGCTCCTCCATCCCCCAAGTCAGCTCAGTGCCTTATGCAATGCCTTGTATTAACGTTCTTCAGAAAGAAATTTCATTTTATGACTTAGTTTTTAAGCTATATATATATATATATATTTTCTGAACCAAGTCAATAAGAGTGAATTAATGAAGATAGTTAGGCAGAGAATACTTAATTCTATGATTGTTGGGTAAAAGCTGAGTTTTGGTGACCATATTTTGACCACTAGTTCTAGACTTTTATTTCAAAAAAAAAGAAAGAAAGAAAATAAGATGCTCAGAATTAATATTTCCTTTACCAACTTTCATAGGCAATTCCAATATAAACTGATTCTCCCAAATCAGATCTGTATTTCTCTTTTCCTTTTATTTTCTTTTTTCTCTTCTCTCTTTCTTTCTTTCTTTCTTCAGTTCTGATTGCTACAAAAAATGCCATAGACTGGTAGCTTCAACAATATACATTTATTTTCTACAATTCTAAAGGTTGGGAAGTCCAAGATAAAGGCAAATTCTGTTTCTTGTGAGAACTCTTTTCCTGGCTTACAGATAGTTACCTTCTTGGTATACCTTCACATGGCAATTAGAGAAAGCACTGGTATTTCTTCTTCTTCTTATAAAGGCACAAATCCCATCGTGGGGGTTTCAGCTTCATNCTTTCTTTCTTTCTTTCTTTCTTTCTTTCTTTCTTTCTTTCTTTCTTTCTTCTCTCTCTCTCTCTCTCTCTATTCCTTTCTCTTTCTCTCTTTCTCTCATTTCTGTTATACAGGAATAGACTCAGTTCACTTAGTTTTACAAATGGAAAATATAATAGAAAGTCTGTGCTATTGAAGAGCATTGTAGTCAAAGGGTTACTGAGCTGACAATGCCCACTGCCTAACTGTAAAATCTAAACAGCAATAGGATGGGCTTCTGGAACCAGGCTGTCAGGGCCAGCATTGAGGCAGCTGTGTACAGGGATCAGCCTCTGATAGGTCCAAGTTCAAATCTCACCTGTGCCAGTTACTACCATAGGACAAGTTTCACAGGACAAAGTTCTTCACATCTTAGGGCCTGTTTCCTCATACATCAAATGGGAATAAAAATACTCGACTTAATAGTACTACTGTGGTGTTTAAGTAAGATAGGGTAATGTGTCTAGCATGATATCCAGATATAAATGTTACTGAATCAGCTAAGGCTCCATTTGGCTCTGAGTGTCAGCAAACCTAATAAGCTCGTCTAAATTAGGGACTGTATGTGTCTCATGAAACAAGACATCTGATGGTGGGCTTGCAAGAGCTCAAGCTCATTTTATCCTCCCGCTCCAGTATCCCCAGTTCGGCTTTCGTTGCTGTGATTGCAAGAAGGGGTGGGGGTCAGGGGCGTGATTTCCTGATAGAATGATGGGATAGGAACAAAGGAAAAAACATTCGAAGAGGAATCTCCTCTTGAAAGTCTCTCCCCAGGGACCAAGACTGAGAGCTCATCAGCTGGAGCTGAGTCACATGGCCACAGAAAAAGAATCTGGGAAGATGAGAATATTTTTTAGCTGGGCACATTGCTGTCCTTACAACATCAAGATTTTATTAGGAAGGAAGAGGATAGTGATAGGGTTTGGCTCTGTGTCCCCACCCAAATCTCCTCTCCAATTGTAATCTCCACGTGAAGAGGGAGGGGCTCGGTGGGAGGTGATTGAATCATGAGTGCGGTTTCCCCCATGCTGTTATTATGATAGTAAAGGAGTTCTCATGAGAGCCGATGGTTTTAGAAGTGGCAGTTTCCCCTGCACTCTCTCTCCCTCTCTGCTGTCACTATGTAAGACATGCCTTGCTTCCCCTTCGCCTTCTGTCATGATTATAAGTTTCCTGAGGCCTCCCCAGCCATGTAGAACACAATTAATAAATTACCCTTTTGTTTCTAAATTACCCAGTTTCAAGTAGTGTCTTTATAGCTGTATGAGAACAGATTATATAGGGAGGTTGGATTTAAGGTAGGATGTTAACAGTGTTTGCTAGATAGATAAAACATTATTAAGGATAACATCAAAGAAAGATTGAGCTTTTCCACAGTGTTGCTGTTTATGTTCACAATCGTATTTGTACAGCATTCTGAAGAAAGGCAACCTAAATCAAGGAATAATTCTTAAGCTTCTAAGAATTAGACAAGCTACATGATCCTATGTATGTACTAATAATTCAAACATTTTGCAATATTTCAAAAAATTCCACATTGCTACAGTTAAACACAAATGTGCTTTTGAAATAAAGTTAACTTATTTCAAATCTCAATCAACATGCCTTTATTTCCATTTTTAAACTGATGAGAAAATGAACACACTTAGCTTTATTAAGACACAAAAAATTGAGCATGACTAAAAATGGTAACAACTGTACATCATGTTGAAAACACCAGCTTATAAATACTTATTCCTTATTAATCTGTTCTCACAGATTGGGCCATCAATTCCCCTTTCCAAGGAAATAGCTCAACTAGAAAAAGGATTTTACCTTATTGTACCTTAGCTGAAGTTCTGACTGTCGTTTTTTTGGCCGCTAATCACAATACAAGTGCTAGAAAAGAAAAACAACAAAAAAAGATGGTATTAACAAATAACCAGGACCCTGAGAAAGAGAACATCAATAGGTTACACAACACGACTAGAGGCAATCACAAAAAATTACAGAATTTTTAAGTTGGAAGTGACTTCCTGGATCATGGTGCCTAACCTCACATACCTGAAGAGGATGGAGAGGGTCAGAAAAGTTAAGGTACCTGTCACTGGAAAAGAAATGTATCTATTGACTTCCTCATTCTACAGCTCCTCACGTCCTACCTGCCTAAGCTCCAGTTGCAAGGAAGGGAGATAGAGTGAGAAGAATAAAATAAAGAAGTTGCTCCCAGCACTTTGGGAGGCCGAGACGGGCGGATCACGAGGTCAGGAGATCAAGACCATCCTGGCTAACACGGTGACACCCCGTCTCTACTAAAAAATACAACAAACTAGCCGGGCGAGGTGGCGGGCGCCTGTAGTCCCAGCTACTCAGGAGGCTGAGGCAGGAGAATGGCGTAAACCCGGGAGGCGGAGCTTGTAGTGAGCTGAGATCCGGCCATTGCACTCCAGCCTGGGCGACAGAGCAAGACTCCGTCTCAAAAAAAAAAAAAAAAAAAAAAAAAAAAAAAAAAAAAAAAAGAAGTTGCTCATCTCTTCATTTTACACGTAAGTGATGATTGCCTTCTTCTCTTAGCAAATTGGCTAGTATGGTCTGTGTTCAACAAGTATTGCAGTTGCTATCTTCTCCCAGACACTACTCAAAATATACGCATACAGTGATCTTACAGTTAGCCCATTCTCATACAGGAAGAAAATGCAATCTTCATGAAAATCTCCTAACTCCACTTCAGACACTAAGTGTACTGAGCCTGATAGCGAGGCCAGAATCTTAGGAAAGCACCTCCATTAGAAGGTTAACCTAGAGAAAGAAAAAGAAGTGCCGGGCTTTGCAGAAGAACCCGGGAACTATGTCACTGTGAAGGATGTGGCTGAGTTCAGAGGGTCATGAAGGGATGGGAAATGCTATGGAAGAACTTGAGGATGAGATCCCCTGATAAGGTGTGGTTGAATTTTTTAAAGGAGGACCTTGAAGTTTGCACAGCATGGTGACGGTGACACCAAATGGAAAGAGGACCGAGAAGAGACCGTGAGGTAAGAAGTAGAAGGATCCTAGAGGTGCATGTGGAAGGATTTTCTCAGCAAGTAAGAGAGGAGCCTAGTGAAACCTCTGTGAGTGTCATCTGTGACAAGATCAGCACAGAGATGGAGAGCAAACTTCGAGAGAGTATTACAGCAATTGGATATGTAATTGAGAATTTAAAATAGATTTGTATTTTACATGTC
>NW_016807049.1:1015691-1021137 GCF_001698545.2 Rhinopithecus bieti
CCCCATGATAGGCCCCGGTGTGTGATGTTCCCCTTCCCGAGTCCAAGTGATCTCATTGTTCAGTTCCCACCTATGAGTGAGAACATGCGGTGTTTGGTTTTCTGTTCTTGTGATAGTTTGGTAAGAATGATGGTTTCCAGCTGCATCCATGTCCCTACAAAGGACGCAAACTCATCCTTTTTTATGGCTGCATAGTATTCCATGGTGTATATGTGCCACATTTTCTTAATCCAGTCTGTCATGTCTTTTAAAAGTATTAATATGCAAAGGATTTGGGGGAAAAGAGTAATTGCTCCTTCATCAGTTTGAGAAACACATTTATGCTCATGAGCATTGGTCCTCTGCTGGCCTCATATCCCTTCTTCCTCTCTTTAGCGCCTCCCTCTCCCTCTGCTATTGCTTGCCATGTTAGAACTGTCAATCACGGGATCCTCTCCCACTTTCAGCAATGGAGGGCATCTGACCCAAGCAAGGCCTCTCAGACTCCTCTTCTCCCAAGATCCCCTTCCCCCCTGCCGTCCTCCCCCAGCCCTCCCTATCTGAGAAGTGTGTCTTATGGAAGGAAGGACTGAAACTATCATTCCATGAAGTGCATGCACTTTATTCCCTGGGGTGGAAAACTGAGGTCGAGGGGGTAAGTTACCATGGGTCACAACTTGAAATCAGCTCTGCCTGACTCTTTCCACTAGCTGCCTTGCCTCTCATACATAGCAGCACATTCTCAGGAAATAACATCTGTGTACCTAGAATTTCAAGAGTAAACTGAACCATATCAACACTCCCATTCCTACTACAGGAAATGAGCGTAAGTCATCAAAGAAGAACACTTCAGTGCGAGGATGGAGTCATTTCTCTCCCTCATCTCTATCTAACAAATAGACATTTTCTACTATTTAGGGCATGCTGATGAGCATACAATTCATCTTTCGCTGCTAATATCCCTGTAACATCTAATGAGTCAAAGGGCAAGTACTCAGTTAATTCCATTTAACCATGTGTCAGTCATCTCACAGAAACCCATTGTCTTGTGCATAGTAGGCACTCAGAAAATATTTACAGGAGATTTTTTCATTAAAAGTAATAAATGCCAATTATTACAAACACATTCGCTTAATTTAGAATTAGGAGTCCCAACATGGCCTACATATTGAAATTCAGATCACTTTAAATAAGTAAATATATTATACAAAATTAAGTAGCACCTTAATGTTAAAACAGACATAAACACAACTCAATTACTGAAGTGTCTACTAATATCAATATCTTGTTCACTAAAAGATTTGGGAGACAATAAATGAGATTGAACATCTTGAAGTTTCTCTGATTAAATTTCTCTAGTATCAGATTCAGAAAGACATTCATTCTGAAAACAAGCAAAGGAATTGGCTTTCATCCTAGCTGCAGATTCATTCTATTGAACATTAATTGCATGTAACATTCATTTAGAGATGAGGTTCAAATATCTAAGTACAGATGACAGTCTTCTCCAAAACCCAGTAAACACGGCTCAAAGGTCACATAATCAAAATAAGATTGGCAATTCCAGAGAATGCTGTCCTAATTATATAGTTAGCCAAATAAAGAAGAAAACAATACTAGAGACAGAATAATTATGGAAGGCTAGATGACAGGCTTCTTTCAACAGGTCAAAAAAAGTTGCTCTGATTTATGATGTCCATAAAAAAGGTAAGATATTTTGCTAACCTCTTTAAAGTAGTACTGGCATACCTTGGAAATACTGTGGTTTTGGTTTTATACCACCACAATCAAGTAAGTCACACACATGTTTTGATTTCCCAGTGCATATAAAAGTTATGTTTACACTATATTGTCATCCATTAGATGTGCAATTGCATTATGTCCAAGAAAGCAATGTACATCCCTTAATTAAAAATACTTTATTGCTAGAAAATACTAACAATCATCGGAGCCTTTATAGAGTTATATATATATATTTTTTTTTGGTGGAGGGTTTACCTCAATGTTGATGGGTGCTGACTGATTAGGGTGGTGGTTGCCAAAAGCTGGGGAGGCTGTGGCAATTTCTTCAAATAAGAAACAACGAAGTTTGCTGCAGTGATTGACTCTTACTTTTGTAACAGATTTCTCTGT
The DNA here is from genome assembly GCF_001698545.2 of Rhinopithecus bieti. Lineage (NCBI taxonomy): Eukaryota > Metazoa > Chordata > Mammalia > Primates > Cercopithecidae > Rhinopithecus > Rhinopithecus bieti. Next base: position 1,017,804 of record NW_016807049.1, read on the forward strand.
AGCGTGTGATGCTATACATAACATTCTCAAGTAGCATGTGATACTGTTTGACAGCATTTTGTCTACAGTAGAACTTCTTTTAAAATTGGAACCAATCCTCTCAAAGGCTGCTGCAGCTTCTTTAACTAAGTTATGGTAATATTCTAAATCCATTGTGGTCATTTTAGCAATATTCACAGTATCATCACCAAGAGTTAATTCCATTTCAAGAAAATGACTTTCTTTGCTAATCGGTAAGAAGCAACTCCTCCTCCAAGTTTTATCACGAGATAGCAGCAATTCAGGCCCATCTTCAGGCTCCACTTTAAATTCTAGCTCTCTTGCTGTTTCTATCACAATGGTATTTATTCTTTCTTCATTGAAGTATTGAACCCCTCAAAATCATCCATGAGGGTTGAAATCTGCTTCTTCAAACTCCTGTTAGTGTTGATATTTTTACCTCCTTCCAAGAATCATGAATATATTTAACAGTATCTAGAATGGTGAATCATTTCTAGAAGGTTTTCAACTGACATTGCCCAGATCCATCAAAAGAATCTATGGCAGCTATAGCTTTATGAAATGTATTTCTTAAAATAATAAGACTTAAAAGCCAAAATTGCTCCTTGATTCACGGGCTGCAGAATGGATGTTATATTAACAGGCATGAAAACAATATTAATATCATCCTTGTATGCCTACATGAGAGCTATTGGATGACTAGATGCATTGTCAATGAATAGTAATATTTTTAAATGAATCTTTTTCTGAGCAGTAGTTCTCAACAGTAGGCTTAAAATATTCAGTACACCAGGCTGTAAACAGATGCATTGTCATCCAGGCCTTGTTATTCCATTTATAGAGCACAGGCGAAGTAGATTTAACATAATTCTTCAGGGTCCTAGGATTTTTGAAATAATAAATGAACGCTACCTTCAACTTAACTAGCAGCTTCATTAGCTCCTAATAAGCAAGTCAGCCTGTCCTTTGAAACTTTAAAGCCAGACCTTGACTTCTTTCTAGCTATGAAAGTCCTAGATGTCATCTTCTTCCAACAGAAGGCTTTTCGGTCTACACTGAAAATCTAATGTTTAGTGTTGCCACCTTCATCAATGATCTGCACTTGCTACTTCACCTTGTAATTTTATATTATATAGACAGCTTTTGTCCTTAAACCTCATGAATCAACCTCTGTTAGCTTCACATTTTTCTTCTGCAGCTTCCTTTGCTCTCTCAGCCTTCATAGAATTCAAGAGTTAAAGCCTTGCTCTGGATGAGGCTATGGCTTAAGGGAATCTTGTGGCTGGCTGGATCTTCTAGCCAGGCCACTCAAACTTTCTCTGTATCAGCAATAAGGCTGTTTTGTCTTCTTATCATTTGTGTTTTCACTGGAGTAGCACTTTTCATTTCCTTCATGAACTTTTCCTTTGCATTCACAACTTGGCTGTTTGGTGTAAGAGGCATGGCTTTCAGCCTGTCTCAGATTTCCACATGGCACCCTCACTCAGCTTCGTTATTTCTAGTTTTTGATTGAGACATGTAACTCTTCCTTTCACTTGAACACTTAGAGGCTGTTGTAAGGTTATTAATTGGCCTAATTTCAATATTGTTGTGACTCAGGAAATGGGGTGGAGGGCAAGGAGAGGAAAAGAGATAAAGAAATGTGTGGTTGGTGGAGAAGTCAGAACACATTCATTAATTACATTTATCAATTAAGCTTGCCATTTTATATGGGAGTGGTTTATGGCATCTCAATACAATTATAACAATAACCTCAAAGATCACTGATCCCAGATCACCATGTCAGATATAATAATAATTAAAAAGTTTGAAATACTACAAGAATTACCAAGGCCGGGCGCAGTGGCCCACGCCTGTAATCCCAGCACTTCGGGAGGCGGAGGCGGGCAGATGACGACGTCAGGAGATTGAGACCATCCTGGCCAACACAATGAAACCCCGTCTTTACTAAAAGTACAAAAAATTAGCCGGGCGAGGTGGCGGGCGCCTGTAATCCCAGCTACTCTGGAGGCTGAGGCAGGAGAATGGCGGGAACCCGGGAGGCGGAGCTTGCAGTGAGCCGAGATGGCGCCACCGCACTCCAGCCTGGGCGACAGAGCGAGACTCCGCGAGATTCTATCTCAAAACAAAAACAAACAAACAAAAAAACCAAAATGTGACAGAGACACAAAGTGAGTACTTGGGGTTGGAAAAATGGTGCCAATGGATTTGCTGAAGCAGGGTAGCTACAAACCTTCAATTTGTAAAAACCACAGTATCTGTGAAGCACAACGAACTGAAGTACGATAGAATAAAGTAAGTCTCCACCCACTTCTTTTACTATTACCCTACCACTCATACGACTATTCACATGCCCTTCTCATGAATCAGTACTACAGATTTCTCATCAATGCCTTTGATCTAACTCCCGCTTTGTAAGAGTCAATCCACCTCAGCATGGATGTGCCCTAATTTATTCTTCTACTATTTATAGAATTATGGTTGCATCCTTTTTCTTATTATAAACAATGTAGCAATAATAATCCATGTGTGTGTGTGTGTGTGTGTGTGTATACATATATATAATCCTCCTGAGAAGAAGCAATCCTCCTCCCTCAGTCTCCTGGGTAGCTGGGACTACAGGCATGAGCCAATATTCAAAAAAGAGATATTATATATATATATATATATATATACACATACACACGGATTATTATTCATTTTTTCATTCTATATTCCTAAAATTATGATGTATATGTTGTAGAGTATTCACATCTTAAATTTTGGTACATACTGCTAGATTACTTATCAAAACAGTTGTAGCAATTTTGTTTCCCATTTCCTCACCATAACTGGATATTCTCTCTCTCTCTCACTCTTTCTCTCTCTCTCGATCTCTTATCTACCTACCTACCTATAATTGCCTATCTCTATTTCTATCTATATATGCATCTACCTATGTATCTGATTTTGGCAAGAAAAGCAGTGTTCACAGATATATCTATTTATTATCTCTGGGGCCTCAAACACAGTCTTGCAGCAAAGGCAGACTGAAAACAATCTTTAGGCAAGGTTCTGATGTTGTGGCATTAAGAGGGAGATAATCCTTGAAAATGTATTTTGAGAAAACAACGTAACTATTATTCACAAAGAGAATTTTAAAAGACTCTGTCCTGTTGAGTAAAACTACGACATGCTCCATTTAGTAAGTAGCTTTAACATAGAAAACACATCCAGATCTAAAAGTCAATGCTGTTATTTTCCCATGAAACTATAATTTTAAAATGTCTAACTCACCAAATGGTTTCCTATAATTTTAAAGTTCAAAATCTATAACAAAAGAAAAAGTCCAGTC
>NW_016807049.1:1021823-1033640 GCF_001698545.2 Rhinopithecus bieti
GTGTGTGTGTGTGTGTGTGTGTATACATATATATAATCCTCCTGAGAAGAAGCAATCCTCCTCCCTCAGTCTCCTGGGTAGCTGGGACTACAGGCATGAGCCAATATTCAAAAAAGAGATATTATATATATATATATATATATATACACATACACACGGATTATTATTCATTTTTTCATTCTATATTCCTAAAATTATGATGTATATGTTGTAGAGTATTCACATCTTAAATTTTGGTACATACTGCTAGATTACTTATCAAAACAGTTGTAGCAATTTTGTTTCCCATTTCCTCACCATAACTGGATATTCTCTCTCTCTCTCACTCTTTCTCTCTCTCTCGATCTCTTATCTACCTACCTACCTATAATTGCCTATCTCTATTTCTATCTATATATGCATCTACCTATGTATCTGATTTTTGGCAAGAAAAGCAGTGTTCACAGATATATCTATTTATTATCTCTGGGGCCTCAAACACAGTCTTGCAGCAAAGGCAGACTGAAAACAATCTTTAGGCAAGGTTCTGATGTTGTGGCATTAAGAGGGAGATAATCCTTGAAAAATGTATTTTGAGAAAACAACGTAACTATTATTCACAAAGAGAATTTTAAAAGACTCTGTCCTGTTGAGTAAAAACTACGACATGCTCCATTTAGTAAGTAGCTTTAACATAGAAAAACACATCCAGATCTAAAAGTCAATGCTGTTATTTTTCCCATGAAACTATAATTTTAAAAATGTCTAACTCACCAAATGGTTTCCTATAATTTTTAAAGTTCAAAAAAATCTATAACAAAAGAAAAAGTCCAGTCTTGAAGTTCCTTAATTTTTAAAATAATATTATATCTTTAAAATGCTATTCTTTAGCCAGAGATGGCTCCATTTAGATACTTGAAAATATTAATCACCCTTTTCGTCAGGTAACCTTTCAGCAACCCCAGCTCAGGTGACTTATAATTATAGTCTATGAACCTCAGCCTCTCCCTCCACCCCCACCCTGACTCCCACCCCTCTCTCACTCTCTCTCTTAAGTCGTAACATGAATGTGAAAGCCAGGGATAAGTAGTTCTTATTTTGGGCCAAACCAGTGTTACAGAGTCTGACCAAATAATAGCGTTTACAGGGGTTCAAGAAACCAATTTTAAAGGGGAAAAGTGCACCTATAGTTTTGATTCTTGTAAAAGATACTCTTTTGGGTGCTTCCGCCATGAACCAGAAACACAGCTTAAAGGACCACTAGTGCAATTTACAGTCCAATATCTCTCCATAGTTGGGCCGTCATTCTCATCAATTACACTTTGGAACTGATTAGAAAATGAAGAATCAGTAACAATATTGGCTCAGTTTTAAAGCCTGCAGGCAGATACATTCTTAAATACTAGAAAGTAGCTATATTTTGTTCTATAGGTAGGACCTGCTTGTGTGGAGAATCTGTTTCATTTTTACTCTTCACTGCAATGGCAGGAAGTCTCCATCCAGGGATAGTTTTTCGCTGTCAACCAGGTTGGAGTGCAGCGGTGCTATCATGGCTCATTGCAGCCTAGAACTCCTGGAATGAAGCAATCCTCCTCCCTCAGTCTCCTGGGTAGTTGGGACTACAGGCTTGCACCATTATATCTGGCTAATTTTTTACATTTTTAATTTTTTTGTAGAGACGAGGTCTCACCATCTTGCCCAAGCTGGTCTCAAACTCCCAGGCTGGAACAATTCTCCTGCCTCTGCCTCTCAAAGTGTTGGGATTGTAGGTGTGAGCTCCCACGCCTGGCCAATAATTCACCCTTGCTGGTATTGTAGAGAGTCACCAGGACTGTCTGGATTCTAACTGATAACTGACTAAGATGATAGTGTTTAGAGCAGGCAAATTCAAGCAATCAAAAGACACTACCTAGATGGTTACAACATTTCCTAGATTCTACTGGATGTCCCAGGGCTCCACATATTCGAAAAAGAGATATGGTCCTCAAATAAATTTGGAAAGTTCTGGGTTAAATACTATGTTACTATTACTGTTACAATGAGATTACTCAGAAATGTCAAAACTGAGATGTGGGCTGTGAACTTTCTAAAGGCAGCTATATTCTGATGCTTGCTTTTCTCAATTTTGTTTGACCATGTGGGGGAGCTATGCTAAATGATGCCCTGCGCAGACAGCTCAGGATTATTCTCTACATCAGTACAGAAAGAAACAAAACTATTCTTTAGAGTGTAGCTTAGCCGAAAATTGAATGTGCTCTTGAGTCTAGATAAGTATTTGCCCAGATTTCATAGACTCTATAACATCACAAAAGTAAATGTATCTTTCTAAGAAGGGAATGCTGCACTCTGCATTGCACAACAATGACTAATGGATTTGGAATATTTTTAAAACTCTGATAACATCATTTAGAAACACATATCTTCAAATACCACATTTTGAAATGTAGCCATGATATTCTTAGATATACTCTTGAAAATCTAATGAACTCCTGAAACTATTTAGCTAAAATTTCAACCTCTTACATATTTGGAAAGGTCAGTTTTGATGTGATGAATTATAATTTTGGCAATTTCTATTGTACAGCTGTTCTCAGGAAATATAATACTGCTGGTACTGCAAACAACATATTTAATTGGATTCCCTCAAGTTTTTCTTGTAAAAAAGTCTCTCAGAAAATGCTCAAATGTCCTGATTAAATACAGCTTTTTCCTGCTGGCTTAAGCAATATCTTTGATTAGTAAATAGTTAAAATTTACTGCTGAATAAATGCCTGCCTGGAGCCAATGACACCCACACCCTGGCTTGCGCATAGAGCAAAGGCACAAAGGAAGGGGTATCTTTTTTTTTTTTTTTTTTTTTTTTTTTTGTCGGCCCAGCTGGAGTGCAGTGGCTGGATCTCAGCTCCGCCTCGCAAGGCTCTCTCGCCCCCCGCGGTTGTTGCCATTCTCCTGGCCTCAGCTCCCAAGTGTCTGGGACTACAGGCGCCTGCCACCTCGCCACTGCTAAGTTTTGTGCTTCATTGTTTTAGTACGAGTCCGGCGGTTTCAGCCTATTAAGCCCAGGAAGGTCTTGAGTGCTCCTGAACCTCGTTACCCGCCGTCTCGGCCTCCCAAAGTGCTGGGATTACAGGGCTTGAGCCACCGCGCTCCGGCCAGGAAGGGGTATCTTAAGTGAAACTCCCAATTAAAAATATGGTTGCAAAGAACAGTTGCATGGTAAAATGTACTCTATGTTATGTTCAGCAAAACACAAACAACCTAGATATAAGTTGTGTGGACATATCCAGTTTTATAACTATAAATCTATGCACAAAATAATCTTAAAAAGACATACATTAAATTTAGGTTTAACCACATGAATTTGCCGAGTGAGGAGGACAACAAGTCTATTAGCAGCAATTTCGTACAGTTCAACTTGCAGATCACAATGTTAATAATGCTTACAACTTGAGGACTGATAATAATAGTTATTTATTTGTTTATTTAAGGTTCTTTCCTTTATTTTCCAAAGTGTTCCTAACTAGCCATCATTGGTTTTGGATAACACTATTTTTTTTTTAAACAAAGATAGAGGCACAAGTATGTTGAGAGATTAGGTTGCTTATTGGCGAGGAAGAAGTAGAAGGAAAGCTCTGAGCTCTGATTTCAAAGTCATGTTCAAAGGTTGTATAGAGAGTGGAACATCTCACTGGAAGAGTAGCATGTAAGAAAGCGTCCTGGCTGAACCAAGGTTTAGGAAGAAACACTCGTCACATTCAGTGTTAAAGACTGTCCTCCTTTTGGGTCCAAGTCATGGAACAGAAGGGTGACATCAGTTACATCCAGGATGAGGCACTATGGTAATGGAGATATTTGGGTGACATCAATTACACCCAGGATGAGGCACTACGATAATGGAGATAATTGGATTATTGATGTAGTAACATTCTTCTTTGTCACTTAAGATACTTTCCCTTTATTTAATTTGTGAGTATACAGATGAACTTCCTACAAATATCTGTCAAAGTTGTATAAGTTGTTTATTGCTTGTGTTTATGGTTGCCCAATCAATGCATTCTAATAACCAAGGCTACTGCCTGGTCTTTCTAAAACAGAAGCACTCTAGAAGATTCCTACCATCCTTCAGTCCCCATGCCAGATGACCAAAGGAAGCGTCACTTCTCCCACTTGGTAGGAGCACCAGGCCTGTACAACGGAAGGAGCTTTTCCCACCCGATTCTTAGCTGATAACATGGAGGTACCTGCGACTTCTCTAACAAAAACCCTCTTGGATCTTAGATTTAAGTGACTCACATTTCCTATAAAACAGAGATGCTCACCTTACATAAGTTTTTGAAAGCATGAAATAAAGTAGCATAGAGAGTGTAGCAAATGTCTGGGACATAGAAAGTGTCCAGGAACCAGACGTTACTATTTTTATATAATGGGACTGTGCCCAAAGGGTGGCAAACACTAATATGCTTTTTCAAAGCCTGACCTCCCACATCCTTTTTCTTCAGGGTATCTGCCCCACCTGTAAGCTCCGTATCTGGCTTATTTGAAAGGCTATATGCTTTTTATTTGAGTATAATACCTTTGTATTCCATTTTCCTTTTTTAAATTCCAACAATCCTACTGTGTATAAAATAAGCATTACTTTGAAATACATTTCCTGAATTTTTGGCAATTAGACACTCATCTTGGGATTGAAAATACTATCTATCTATCTATCTATCTATCTATCTATCTATCTATCTATCTATTTGCAATCCATAAAATCATTCCTACCGTTTGTGTAAATTAAAGCACACTGTTTTCCTTAAGCCATATGTAATATCAGCTATCCTGAGAAAATGTGTTTTGTCAGAAAAGGTAAACGCTAGGTTATTTAATTAGCTAAAAGCAGCACGCATCATTGGAAATCTGAGTTCCAAGGAAAGAATATAGTTAGGAACTTAAGTTCATTTTTCCTGGGCCCAGCATAAGCCTATTTTGTAAATAAGCGTGAAAATCCTACCATTATTTCCATGTCCTCCAAGTAAGACCTGACAGCCATTATCCACATCATACACATAATATTAGTAATGAATCCTTAAGCTAGGATTCTAGTTTAAAATTCCACACTATGTGTGCCATTGTGCATTTGGATCTTTGGGTTGCTCTCTCAGTAATACGATGTAACTGATGTTTTCATTTGTTCAGTTTTTAAGGGATTGATTTGATTGTAAATATTTTAAAAATAAGCAGTCTCTTTCCTACCTTCTGTATTTTCAGAAGTCAGAATCTGATTAATTTTGAGAAATATAACTAATCACTTTAACTCACAAAACTTGGTCTCTAGGAAAGCACAGGCAGGATACAGGAATATCTGAATTACCCTGCTCTTTTGTTTTTCTCTTAAATGCTATCTTGCATCCTTTTAAAATTTGTTATTATTATTATTATTGGAGACAGGGTCTCATTCTATCACCCAGGCTTGCGTGCAGGGGTGCAAACATAGCTCTCCGTAGCTTCAAACTCCCGTGCTCAAGAGATCCTCCGGTCTCAGCCTCCCAAGTAGCTGGGACTTCAGGTGCACACCACCACATTCTCTACTTGTTTTATTTGCTTATTTATCTATTTTTGTAGAGAGGGGTATTTCACTATGTTGTTGAGGCTGGTCTCAAACTCTTAGCCTTAAGCAATTCTCCTGCCTTAGCCTCCCAAAGTGCTGGGATTACAAGTGTAAGCCACTGTGCACAGCCCATCCTTCTTGATCACTGCTGTCAGCACTTTACATCTCTGATTAATGACTGGAGTCATTACTATGGGGTGAGTGTGTGTGAGAGAAGGAGACAGAGACACAGACAGAAGGTGAAAGAGAAACGGAGTGAGTCAGAATGAGACAGAGAAATAGAAAAAGAAACACACACATGCAGAGGGAAAGACTGCCGGGGGGGAGACAAAGACAGGTACACATACAGATACACAATGACTGATACTTGTTTTTCTTCTCCCAAAGCACTTACCCTACGGAGCCTTTGCTTCCACTCCCCTTCTACCTGCAGACCTTTCGTCATCTGACATTGAGGCTTTTGCTTTTTGTCTGTGTGTCTGGGATGCCAACTCTGAATTCTGCTTCATTATGTGGTACTTGAAATTGGGAGGGGTTTCAAAGACACGTGTTGTGTGAGCATCATTTTTCTATAGCTACAAACCCTGTATTTAAATATGTATATAGATGTAACATTGTCTTGATTCTTTTCTTTAAAAAAAAAATCACATATTGCAGTTTGCTGCTCTGAAGTTACTCGTTCTGCTCCAAGTCACTAGTCATTTGTTGAAGATAAGCTCTAACAAGGCAGAAACAGCCTTAAGGATGATCAGATGTTTGGCCTTTCTTGTGCACACCCTACATGCAATCTGTTCTTGGTTTAGCAAAATCTTGGGCTTTGTGAAACATCACATCATCTCTTTACTTAGCTGCTTAGGTCCTCCTAAAAGTGCTGGGAGAGCCATATGGAAAACGATGAGGGGCATCCCAAATCACATCTGCCCCATTTGCCATATAGTTTTCGGCAGCATTCTCCTAATCTTAGGGCCAACAAAGAAAAATAGCATACACAGACAGGGTTTACTTAATGCCAGGCAGTTTTCAATAATTACTTCATAAAATTCTTACAATAACTCCATAGTTAGAGGGGTATTCTTATCATCCCTGTAATTGAGAAGGGGAAATTGAGGTCTGAAAAATTTAAGGAGCTTCCTCAAGATGGCCCCATTAGCAAACCAGCAGTGGTAGAGTGTGAACCTGGGCTGTCCAGCTCCAGAGCTGGAGCTCCTGATCAATACGTTGTTCTGCACAGCTGTTTGGTGAGTCCATCCCACCTCACTTCACAAGGACACACAGAGTTGAGAGGAAGCTCCTGTAAGAATTGTGATATGATGCTCAGCATCCTTTTAGGTGCATGTTTGCAGGGAATGGAAAAAAAAGCCTGAAGAAGAAAACTAGAAATTCACTGCTTCTTGGAGTGCAGGAATGCTACCCTGTTCAAGTTGACATTTCTCAGTGCTTAGTGAAAAGTGAGGATGGCAAGCAGTGAGAACAGGCCGGTGTCTGTTTATCTGTGGATTTGATTGCTTTTTTTCTTATCTGTCTGAAGAGGAGGGCGTGCAATTCACGGAACAGGGAGAAATCTTTTCTGATTTAAGGAAAAGCTGAAATTGTAAAGAACACTTTGCAAAACTCAGGATGTCCTGAAATCCTTGGTTTATGGAGGTGACAGTTCAGTAAACAAAAATGCACATTTCAGCTATATAGCAATTAATAAAACTACCTAAGAAAATTAAGCAAAACTGGTTAATTATACATGATATTGTGTCTTGTGATATATTAATTAAAGTAAAAATTAAAAGTATGGCACATGTCATCTAAGACTCTTTTAAGAAGCTTGGAGCAACAGAAATTGTGATTGCCCCTTTGAAATGATGAAATGGTGAGATCTAACAAAAAAAAGGTGTGGCGCTTCCATCACTGAATATCTCTAAGCAGAGAAAGAAGAGATTGCCAGGTTCATGAGGAGATGAGAAAGTAGAGAGCTACATTAAAGGCAGAACAACCTGAGCTCCCAGCTCTGTGATCCAGCAGTTATTTTATGGATGACTTTATGTACATAAACTCATTTACATAAATTAGAATCATATATACTGTAGTTAGAATTATTAAAATCTGTTAAAATTGTCTTATTCACTTCATTTTTTGTCAGTATCAGAAACATCTTAATTGTAACATTGGTAGTACGCTTTTGGTGTCTGAATTGTCATGTTATAGAACTTTGTCCACATCGTCATGCAATGATTCCATTGTTCAGAAAAATGACTCAAATTAGATTTTCTATTAGATGCAATAAAACATGTCGCTTGCAAACCTTGGATTTGGTCAGTGTTTAATGGATTGTCTCTTGACAAAATATTATACTTTTGAAAGTCAAGCTATAAAAGTGAGCATATCAGAGTGTATCACATTTAATGACTGTAATTGAGAAGGAATCAGTTTGCAATTTTTAGATTTTTCCAGTAAGATTAACTTGATTGTATTTCAGCCCATTGTATTCATTTTGGCAATTTCATTGCTCAGAAAGGGAAATAAAGTTACAACTCAGATTTATTTATTTATTTGTACAAAGGTTCACTGGAGGAGGAAAATTACGGCACGATCTATAATTTGTTGCTAAAAAATTCATTACTGTTCAGGGCATTTCTTTTTTTTTATTTTTTTGAGGCTGAGTCTCACTCTGTCGCCAAGCTGGAGTGCAGTGGCGCGATCTTGGCTCACTGCAACCTCTGCCTCCCGGGTTCAAGCAATTCTCCTGCCTCAGTCTCCTGAGTAGCTGGGACGACAGGTGCGCACCACCACGCCCACGTAATTTTTGTATTTTTAGTAGAGGCTGGGTTTCACCATGTTGGTCAGGATGGCCTCAATCTCTTGACTTAGTGATCTGCCCGCCTCAGCCTCCCAAAGTGCTGGGATTACAGGCATGAGCCACAGCGCCTGGCCTAGGGCACTTCTTAAAAGAAAACATTTGAGTGTTTTACAAAAGCACAGAGGGTGGAAACTAAAGTCAAGCAGACTTGATGTGAACTCCACTCTGTCACATACTCATGACCTTGGGAAAGTGTCTTTCCTTGCTGTGCCTCAGTTTTGTCATTTTAAAAAGGGATCACAATACACACAAGCTGATGTGAGGACCAAATGGTTTAATGTAAAAGTGCTATTCACTTTTAGCTATTATTGTGTTTACATGAAGCTACAATGTGTTGCATGTATATTTCAGATTACGAGCAGCATTAGAGAGAACTCAATAACCATGACATGAGAAATGGGACTGTAATGTATTGTTTAAAAAGAAACTTTAATCATATGTGAGAGGGGTATTAAAAATAAGATGCATAAATTCTAGTATCACAGCTCTTGAATAGTAATACTAGAACTGGTTCATATTCTTGATGATTCTTTTAAGATTAATCTTAAAGGATAATGAAGTTCAATTGGATGAATTTAGGGATAAAAAGGTGATTTTTTTTTTTTTTTTTTTTTTTTTTTTTTTTTTTTTTTTGAGACGGAGTCTCACTCTGTCGTCCAGGCTGGACTGCAGTGGCAAGATCTTGGCTCACTGCAAGCTCCACTTCCCAGGTTCATGCCATTCTCATGCCTCAGCCTCCCGAGTAGCTGGGACTACAGACATCCGCCACCACGCCTGGCTAATTTTTTTTTTTTTTTGTATTTCTAGTAGAGATGGGGTTTCACCATGTTAGCCAAGATGGTCTTGATCTCCTGACCTCATGATCTGCCTGTCTCGGACTCCCAAAGTGCTGGGATTACAGGTGTGAGCCACAGCGCCTGGCCTATAGTACTTTTAACATACATTTACATGATCTGTGCCTAAATAGATATGAAGAATGATTACACTCTACAAGACAAACAACCCAGTAGAAATATGGACAAGAGATTTCAACAGTCACTTCAATAAAAAACACATATAGATGCTAACTAAGTATATGAAAAGATGCTCAAGATCATTAGTCATTAGGGAAATGCTAAGTAAAACAAGTACCACTAGACATCCACTAAAACGACCACAACTGAAAATACTGACCACAACAAGTATTAGCAAAGACGTGGGGGCAACTGGAATTGTCATCGGCCGCTGAAAATGTAAAATGCTATAATCGTTTTGAAAAAAGAGTTTGGCAGTTTCTCAAAAATTTAAACATACACCTACCATGCAACCAGACATTCTACTCCTTGGTATTTACCTAAGAAATGACAGCATTTTTCCACACATAGATAGGGACGCAGATATTCACAGCAGATTTACTTCAACAACCCAACATTGGAAAAAAGCCAACTGTCTCTGGAGGTGACTGGATAAACCAGTAGTGGCATATAGGCATAATGGAGTAGTTCTAAGCAAGAAAAAGAAAGAAACTATTGGCAGAAACAAAAGTATACATAAATCTCAAAATAATTTTGCTGACTGAAAGAAGCCAGATCAAAAGAGAGTACACTTTTTATCATTCTATTCATTTAAAATTCCTGAAAATGCCAACTAATCTATACTGACAGAAAGCATATCTATGGTTGCCTGGTGATAGGAAATGAGGGTGGGAGGTCAAAGGGAGGGATTACAAAGGATTGCAAAGACATGACAATGTATTACAAAGTGTGGAACACGCTCATCATCTTGCTTTTGTTGGTGATTTTCACATGTGTATACATATGTCAAAACTTCAAATTGCACACTTTAATATGTACAGTGTATAACAATTACGTCTTAGTAAAGCTTAAAAAAAGCCATAAACCCTGTGTTTTGATTTATAGTACTTTTCAAAAACCTGCAATGTATGCAAACAGAAAATTTAAAAATATGGGGATCTGTACCAAAAATGATTTGAGATTGAATTGTTACATGTAACATGTTTAATCTACTTGTGAAGTTAACATTCTTCCTGGAGCAAACATTCTGTCTAATCGTTTTACATTTAAAACTGTTGTCTTGCTGAAACTTGCAATTTTTTCTCCAGAATTAAGTAATGGAACTCATAAATGTTGACCTTCATTCACGTTCCTTTGCTGCTGGCTCGGCAGCACCACTGTCGTTCTATGGCGCTTGCAAGGTGGTACTCAAAGATACGAAATGTTCTAAAACACAGAATTATCGAGGCTTATTGTTTTGCGGATTTGGCAATTGTAGCTATGGCACTTCCTTGCATGTAAAAGTATTCATGTTGCTTATTTTAGGACAAAAAAAAAAAAAAAAAAAAGAGAGAGAGATGAAAACATCTAGGAGGAAATATCCTTGCAAAGAAGAATTTTCTCAGAACAGCTCTTTTAGAAATTCTAATTTATTAAAACACACACACACTAAAAAACGTAACAATAAGTATGTGGGGAACATTCTCAAAAGCAAAGCAACCTTTGAACAACAAGGGAGGCATATGTGATAAACACACAAGGATTCAGATGGCAGAATACTTGAGTTACATCCTACACTTACCATGGTGCATGATTGGAAATCTCAGCCAATGAGAAAGGAATTTGATTTGTTTATAACTAAATGATTTCAAAATACAATTAGACATAAACTTTAAAATGTAGCTATAACAAAATTATATTTAACATTGGATATGAGTGCAATTTATTACATTTATTATGATATAGGGTGGAGCCTATCAAAATAAAGGTAGTACCTCACGAAGCACAAAACAACTTTGCTATGAATAAATACTTGGGCATTGCTTCAAGTGAAAAGACGTCTCCCTGTTAAAACACATAAACTCCTGAGGCAATGAGTAGTTGCCCAATGAAAGCTTTCTCTAATTCTAAATGCAAACAAATAATGCATACCTATGTCACAATCATAAAACAACGCGGAACACAAAATGTAATGTAAAACACTTTTCAATATTAAGTGAATAGAAGCAAAGAAACAAGCATTGCAGTTTTAAAGTATTATAGGCCACTTGCATTAAAAAAAGACTTCAAATAAATCTAAGGCATGTTAGGTTTGGGATATTTTCAGGTGAAAGAACAAATTCCAAAATTAATGTGTGATATACACACACACACATAAAATAGAATGATTGATTTCACTAAGTCTTTTTTTTTTAGTTTGAACTTTTCATATTAATAGTATTTTGGTGAGATACATAATTAACATGTTAAAAAAACTCCCATGAGAAAGAAAAGGTTAGTAAGGGTTTGTTTATTTTTTTAAATTTGTAAACATTCGAAAATATTTAAGAAACTGACCTTGTAATTAATTTCAGTCTCATGAGCACGTTTTATTCCCTAGGTACACAAAACAAGGAATCCAGGCA
>NW_016807049.1:1034774-1041532 GCF_001698545.2 Rhinopithecus bieti
AAAAAAAAAAAAAAAAGAGAGAGAGATGAAAACATCTAGGAGGAAATATCCTTGCAAAGAAGAATTTTCTCAGAACAGCTCTTTTTAGAAATTCTAATTTATTAAAACACACACACACTAAAAAACGTAACAATAAGTATGTGGGGAACATTCTCAAAAGCAAAGCAACCTTTGAACAACAAGGGAGGCATATGTGATAAACACACAAGGATTCAGATGGCAGAATACTTGAGTTACATCCTACACTTACCATGGTGCATGATTGGAAATCTCAGCCAATGAGAAAGGAATTTGATTTGTTTATAACTAAATGATTTCAAAATACAATTAGACATAAACTTTAAAATGTAGCTATAACAAAAATTATATTTAACATTGGATATGAGTGCAATTTATTACATTTATTATGATATAGGGTGGAGCCTATCAAAATAAAGGTAGTACCTCACGAAGCACAAAAACAACTTTGCTATGAATAAATACTTGGGCATTGCTTCAAGTGAAAAGACGTCTCCCTGTTAAAACACATAAACTCCTGAGGCAATGAGTAGTTGCCCAATGAAAGCTTTCTCTAATTCTAAATGCAAACAAATAATGCATACCTATGTCACAATCATAAAACAACGCGGAACACAAAATGTAATGTAAAACACTTTTCAATATTAAGTGAATAGAAGCAAAGAAACAAGCATTGCAGTTTTAAAGTATTATAGGCCACTTGCATTAAAAAAAGACTTCAAATAAATCTAAGGCATGTTAGGTTTGGGATATTTTTCAGGTGAAAGAACAAATTCCAAAATTAATGTGTGATATACACACACACACATAAAATAGAATGATTGATTTCACTAAGTCTTTTTTTTTTAGTTTGAACTTTTCATATTAATAGTATTTTGGTGAGATACATAATTAACATGTTAAAAAAACTCCCATGAGAAAGAAAAGGTTAGTAAGGGTTTGTTTATTTTTTTAAATTTGTAAACATTCGAAAATATTTAAGAAACTGACCTTGTAATTAATTTCAGTCTCATGAGCACGTTTTTATTCCCTAGGTACACAAAAACAAGGAATCCAGGCAACCTCCAAACTAAGAAACAGTTGTTTCAACAGGATGCCCATGCATTTGTTAAAGGGAATTTGACAACTTTTTTTTTTTTTAATTTTTAATTTTTTTTTTTTTTGAGACAGAGTCTCGCTCTGTCGCCCAGGCTGGAGTGCAGTGGTGCCTTCTCGGCTCACTGCAATCTCCGCCTCCCGGGTTCCCGCCATTCTCCTGCCTCAGCCTCCCGAGTAGCTGGGACTACAGGCGCTCTTTTTTTTTTTTTTTTTACCATTAAAAAAGAATAACTTTTTCTGTGCAGTTACCATATGCTAGGCTTTATTCTAAGCACCTTAAATGTATTAACTCATTTCTCACAACAATCTTATGCAGCTACTACTACTATTCTCCTTATGTCGATGAGATAAGGTACTAAGTCATTAAGGGTTAGCCTGTGGAAATACGCACAACAGATGAACTTGTATAAATTCCCTTTTGAGGTGGAAATTTTTTTGTTGCTTTAGAAAAACAACAAACAAAAAAATCACACGTTTTCACTGAAATGAAACTAAATGACTTTCACTTAAATAAATTTCACTTAAATAAAACCTCAGCAGTAAGAGGGTACGAAGGCCACAGAAGTGAGAATAAGAAGGCAGAACACACCCTTAGAGGAGAAAGGGGACTTAAGCCCCCTTTCAGGGCTTAAATCTTGGGTGCTGCCTGGTTGGTTTGTGGTGATAATGTTTTTGGATGGCCTTAGGAGAATTTTGGGAGCACAGAAGAGACCATTTAGAAGTTTACATTAGAATTTAAAGTTAATTTTCCACTCATTGAAGTTACAAATCAAAACCACAGCTCCCTTAGGCTTTTTATTTAGCCTACACCAAGTTATAAATCTGGTAATTTTGACTATCAACTTAGAGTACCAGGACTCAAGGTTTTAGGTTTCAGGATGTCTTCACAGTCTTAAAAATTATTGAGCCAACACAGAGCTGTTCTTTATGTAAATTAAACCTACCATATTAGTCATTAAAACTAGAAATGTATGGTCGGGCGCAGTGGCTCATGCCTCTAATCCCAGCACTTTGGGAGGCCAAGGCGGGTGGATCACAAGGTCAGGAGATTGAGATCAGCCTGGCCAATATAGTGAAACCTCGTCTCTACTAAAAATACAAAAATAAGCCGGGCGTGGTGGTGGGTGCCTGAAGTCCCAACTACTTGGGAGGCTGAGGCACAAGAATCGCTTCAACCCAGGAGGCGGAGGTTGCAGTGAGCCGAGATCACACCACCGCACTCCAGCCTGGGCAACAGAGCAAGACTTTGTCCCCCGCCATCCCACCCCCAAAAACACAAAAAACACAAGACACTAGAAATTTATGAAAAACATGTACTTAATTCAGTTGTTAGATAATTCCATTAAAATTAGCATAATTAAATATCTTTTTATGAAAATAACTACATATTCTAAGATAAAAAAGTAGTAAAAAGTGACATGATTTACATTTTTTGCAAATCTCTTCCATATCTGGCTTAATGAACAAACGTCTGGACTCTCTTCTCTGCTTCTGCACTGTGTCTACTACAATACCATCCCTAATGACTCCTCCGGTCAAGTACACTGTACACTGAGACAGTGAGAGTAAACAAGGCAAACTGTCTCTTAGCAGTATTATGAAAATAGTTTTGACCATGGTAAACCCTGAAAAGACCTGGAGAACTCCCTTGGGAACTCAACCTAAAGTGACTTTGAAAGATATTTATTACCATCGATATGCATAAACCTTTCTAAGTGTTATAAATGCCTCAATGAAAAACCTTCATTACAACTCAAGTAGTTCTCATATAGCTAATAAACTGATCTTATAAAAGGAATAAACCTTAAGTTATCTTAAATATTTTGATGGAGGACATAGATTTTTGCTCAAAATTCCAACTTTAAATGAATGATATGATTATACACTGTAAACTGGAATTATCAGACTGTAATTCTAATAAGACAAATTCTTTTAAAATTACATATGTAATTTTCAAACATAAACACATTCTCCTTAAAACAAAAACATTATATTATGATCATGATTATTTTAAACATTTCTGTACAGTCATGCTTTGCTTAATGATGAGGATAGAGTCTAAGAAATGTGTTATTAGGTGATTTCCTCTTTATGAGAACATTGTAGAATATATTTATGCAAACCTAGATGGTGTAGCCATACACCTTGGTGATATGGTATAGCCTGTTGCTCCTGGGCTACAACCTGTACAGTATGTTACTGTACTGAATGCCATAAGTGGTTGTAACAAACCCGTACAGTATGTTACTCTACTGAATACTGTAAGCTGTTGTAACACAATAGTAAGTATTAGTGTATTTATACTGTATCTTTGATATGTTTAGATGCATTAATACTTACTGTTGTGTTACAACAGTAAAAATACCATGTTATAACCTTATGGGACCACTATTACATGCACTGTCCATCACTGATGGAAATGTCAGTATGTGGCACATGACTGTATTTAAAATGTTAGCTCTCTGAAGCTTGGATAGTTCATGTGGCTCTTCCTGGCAAACAATCAGTATAACTCAATCTTTACATGACTTCGTGAAATATATAATTCATCTTTATTTCATAAAAATAATATTGAATCAAATTTCTGTATTAAAATTGCAGTTACTAAATGGGGCAGTTTGATAATAAAGAAACCTTCGATGAAATTAACTCATGAAAGTTGTTGGTCTGCATGGCAAAAATAATAATAAATAAAATAAAACAAATGAACCCCAATAAGGATTGATTAAGAAAGTAAAATTGAGAAAATTACTCTGAAATTAAACAACCAAGAAATAGAGTGAACAATCTTCAAAAGTATAGAAGTTCTAAAGTATCAGTTAGCGCGCTTTTTTCCCCCATTGCACCACTTCAGAAGAAAACTATCTGCAATGGCTGCAAATCCCTAGATTAAGGGAACAATGAAAATATCTAAAAGTTCTTAGGTTGGAATGCATCAGATGTCATCTGTGTTGAGATCTATTTGTCTTGGATTATTTGTAAGCCACAGAAAATGATGCCAGCCTCTGGAGATCCAGGGTCTGTCCCTTCATTATGGAGGGCAGTTGCCACCCAACACACTGAGTAAACAGGGCAAAGAGAGCCAGCAGAGATTCACTTGGCTCTGGACATAAATCTCAGAGAAGTAAGTATATTGCTCGACATATAGTGGAATATTATAGACAATCTTTCCAGTTCTCAATAATTTCAGTTATAAACTAAAAGAGGTGAGAATGTGCTCAAGAATTTATCTAGCCTAGTAAGTATTAAGTGAGGGAGATAAAATTAATGAAATGATTGAATATTAGGGCAATACTCTTAAGTTGTATTTAGAGAGTTTTTTTTTTTTTATTATTATACTTTAAGTTCTAGGGTACATGTGCATAACGTGCAGGTTTGTTACATATGTATACTTATGCCATGTTGGTGTGCTGCACCCATCAACTCGTCAGCACCCATCAATTCATCATTTATAGAGAGTTTTTTTTCCAGACTGTCAGAAAAAAGAAACCCAGAGTTTCCCAGATGTGCTAAGAATTTTCTAATCCATTTAAAGTTTTATTGCATTTCCAACTTAATAAACGTTACTTCTTAAAGTGTAAATAATCACCACCTTCAACTTAAGCAACACAAAAAACACAGGCCTGAGTATGTTTAATCAAGCATCTGCATCTCAAAGAACAACAAATAATAAGATATTTAATTCAAAGAAAAATGATTTACACAAGGAAATTTTTTAAAATGTATTTTAATTTTAAATATACATTTTATAAATCCCCTTCATTTTACTAATACATTACTGAGCATTTCGTGGTTCTTATCTAACTTCATCGTTAACTGCATGTCTGAAAATTGATAACAGTACTAAAGAAAACGAAATAGAACTTGGACCATACTTTACTATTTTCAAACATTAGGAGTAGGAAATGACTAAGCTACAGAAAAATAATTATAGTTATAATCTTCACCACAAACAGAACTTAATGCAAAACTAATTTTTATTGTAAAACATCATATCTGCAAACTGTCCATAATGTGTATGCATTTATTTTAAAATAAAATAAAATTAACACCCATGCACTCATGACTCAGCTTAGCAATACCTTTCAAGTATCCTGTGAGCCAAGAATATAAGGTTAGTTTTCATGAAATATTTAATAGTTCCTCTGGTAAAGCAGAGGGTTGGTTTTAGATCCAGATAGAAAAGCAAAAGAAAATAGAAGCCCCTGGCTGTAAAATCATGAGACCCGGACCTCATTGGCTTTGACTACACATGCTTACCTAGTTTGAGAGCAACCTTCCTTCCAAATGCTAACTGAACACCATCCCCAGGTGAGAACAAGCAGATGAGCAGTGCCTAATTAGCATGCACTTACTTTATCCAAGGCCACAGAATCCGTGACCTTGCCTATCACTGAATAGTATTGGTGATAGCACCTGTTCAGAAAAAACTTAGATGTTTCAAAAATAGTAGCTTTATTGTTTATTCTTGCTTTATCTACCTATTCCAAAAAGCTAACTTGTCTATGTTCTCATCTTTAATTATAAGGACTCTACAAAAAATTTGAGATGAAAATAAAAAGTATTATACTTACAAAAAAAATTATCCTATTGTGATAAAGAACCAACACATACTACAACATGGATGAACCTTGAGACAATCTGCTAAGTGAAAATGAGCTGGTCACTAAAATACAAAATATTGTATGATTCTATTTTTATGAGGTAGCTAGAGCAGTTGAACTCTTAGAAACAGAAGGTGGAAAGGTGGTTGCCAGAGGCTGGGGGAAGGAGGAATTGGGGAAATGAGTTTAATGGGTACAGAATGCCAGTTTTGCCATAGGAAAAAGGTCTGGAGACTGGTTGCACAACAACAGTGTACTTAGTAACATTACTGAACAACAGTGTACTTAATAACATTACTGCTGCACAACAACAATATACTTAATAACATTACTGAACTGTACACTTGTACACTTAGAAATTGTTAAGATGGAAAATATTATGTTATCTTCTTTTACCATAATTAAAATTTTTTAAAAGAATTCTCTATACTATAAATATAAATTTGAAAAAGAAAAGTTTATAAACACATATGCAACATTTCTGATAATTCAATGCCAGATGAACATTCCTTACACTATTACTGCAAATAATGCTACACAAAAAACTTTTGCGTAGATGCTTAGTAAGGTGTTTCTAGCACGACATAGGAACTACTTCCAACAGGCTTTGTAAATAATTACTTGCACGTTGAAGTTAATGAAACAAACATGTATTAGGTGCCTACGATCTGCTTGTTGTTTAAAATGCTACATCTTATTAACAGTTATTTCAGATTTTTTTAGTTTAAGATGGACTTTAAAGGGCAAATAGTTAATTTATTTTCCTCTATCAAAATGTATCACTAATGAAAATCCCATGTCAATTCAATATTTCACTCTCCCAGTTATTTCCTTTTCTTACCAAAATTCATAATCTTAAATGAATACTTCATCTATAACAATACCCAAAATTGTCCGGGTCTCTTGTTAGAATGAATTTTTATTACTCAGGAGGCTGAGGCAGAAGAATGGCGTGAACCCGGGAAGGGGAGCTTGCAGTGAGCCAAGATCGCGCCCCTGCACTCCAGCCCGGGCGACACACTGAGACTCCATCTCAAA
>NW_016807049.1:1041728-1048138 GCF_001698545.2 Rhinopithecus bieti
GATAGATAGATAGATAATTTTAAAGTCAGAAGTGGCTCCTCTTGGTAAAATATGATTAAAACCACAGGATCAATTTATTGACATTATGGGCACTTAAAAGTCAAGGTCTTGTAAATGAAAGCAGGAGGCAGTATGGAAGCTTTAAACTGAAGACTATTTGGTGGGAAACAGTTATTGCACCACTAGGAACAAAGGGATAGCATTCAAATTTATATAAAAAGCACAGAAAAAGAAAACACTGAAAAGGACAAAAGCATCCAAATAACAACTGTAAGAACAGCCACAGAAGCAGAGCAAGAGCCACCATTTATCCGTTTGTTGAGCACTTATTATATCAGATATTTTATTTATCTCTTTTATTTAATCATCACAATAAGTTTGTCAGAGTATTTCCTACCATTTTAAAAAATATGAAGACTAAAGTTTCAGAGTGCTTAATTCATTTGTTCATTGCTACCCTGTCGGTACCCATGAGCCTTTTTTTTTTCTAATGGGTTTTAAGATTATAAAACTCTAATAGGCCCACATTTTCTCTAAAATACATTTCCTTTATCTGACTCTAACCTCATTCCCATTTATTTCCCATTTTATGACTCAATAAGCGCTGCCAGATTTTCATGCATATTGACATTTCCTTTAAGAAAATACAACTTAAAAACCACTTCCATCACAGGGGAGGAGTTAGGTCAAAAAAATTATTTCCTTGTTTTATGGATCAGGAAACAACTCCACATTGCCATTACACACATCACCATCACTCACATTCTGTGCCTCTTTCAAACCTCCCATCAATCACCAAACAGCACAGACCTCAGCAAATTAACTGGAGAAGACACAAGATTTGAACTTGGAACTGACTAAAATGAGGGTTCTAGCAGGGATTTACTCCCTTAGGATAATTAATACATTTCCTGAAATGTGAAGATCCATTTAAGAAGTTATATAATCCTCTCCATTGGATTCCTACAAATAATATTTCAAATGAGAGAGATGATTCCTGACTTCTGTCGTTAAGCTTTAAAATTACTCCCCCTCCTCACATACTTTTAATCAATGGGTTTAACAATCTCAAATGGACTTTGTTGCACTAGAAGGGAGAAAACACATTATCATTTAAGCTATGCTCAGAGACGGATGTTAAACGACAGACAGTGAACAGAGAGAAATAAGGAATGAATGCAAGAAAGAATGCATACAATGTGAAAGCAAAGAGGAAGGAAGAAAGGAAGGAAGGAAAGAAGGAAGGAAAAAGAAGGAAGGAAGGAAAAAGAAAGAAGGAAGGAGGGAAGGAAGGAAAAGAAAGAAGGAAGGAGGGAAGGAAGGAAGGAAAAAGAAAGAAGGAAGGAAGGAAAAGGAGAAAAAGAAAGAAGGAAAGAAGGAAAAGGAAGGAGAAGGAAGGAAGGGAGGAAGGAAGGAGGAGGGAAGGAGGGTGGGAGGAAGGAAGGAGGAAGGAAGGGAGAAGGGTAGGGAGAAGAGAGGAAGGAAGGGAGAGAGGGAAAGAGGGAGAGAAATACTCCTTTGATATACTTTGATATATTTAAAGGTTGTTGCACATGTGAGTCAATTCCTATTTCTCATGCTTCAATAAAGTAGCCCATCATTTTACCCTTCTTTTCTTTCTGAAAGTTAAAACATGACTTATTTTCAACTTAATATATTCTGAGAAGAAAAGTCATTCATTGGGAGCAAAAGTCATCTTTCTTGTTTCCATTCCTCCTCCAGGATATTAGCCTAGCTGACACAATCTGGAAAAAAGCCTATCAATTCACATGCACTGGGAAAGGTGCACAAGCAGGTGAAACAGAACATGGCCAAAGTTTCACTCAAGCAGAAGAGCCCACATAGGGGTCAGGCTCCCAGGGCACCAGACAGGATGAAAGAGGGCAGATAATGCATTCAGATGGCCCACCAAGACTAACCACCAACATGACTAATGACATGGTTACAGTAGAGATGATGTGGGTCTGAACAAAGGGAGTGGAGGTGGGGAAGGGGCAGATACTGGAATTGTTTTGAGAGTTAAAATAAACACAACTCAGATGTGAACTGGGTGTGAAGAAGATGGGAGCATTCACACTTGACTGAGATTTTTGGTTTTGGTGATGGGTGGCAATGCTTTTAATCAGAAGGAATATACAGCAAAATGCAGGTTTCGGGATGAATCAGTTCTTACATGTGCACTTTATGTGTGAAAGCTGGTGGCACAGTCAAGTGGATCTACATAGACGGTCCCTGACTTAGGAAGATCCGACACAATTTTTTGACTAGGATAGTGTGAAAGCGATACATATTCAGTAGAAAACATACTTTGAGTACCCATACAATCATTCTGTTTTTCACTTTCAGTATGGTATTCAATAAATTACATGAGATATTCAACACTATTATAAAATAGGCTTTATGTTAGATGACTTTGCCCAACTGCAGGATAATGTAAGTGTTCTGAGCATGTGTAAGGTAGGCTAGGCTAAGCTACGATATTTGGTAGGCTAGGTGTATTAAACGCATTTTTGACTTATAATATTTTCAATGTACAATGAGTTTTTCAGGACATAACCCCTTGGAAAGCTGGGTAGCATCTGTACCCTAAGTTATGAAATACAAGTCTTGCAGTCCTTCAGTGGAAAGCATGGCTGGGAGATGAAGTTTGGGTATAATCAGTAAATGGATAGAAGTTAAAGCCAAGGGAAAAATGGGAAACCCTTAAATACACTGTCAGAGAAAAAGCAGTAAACAGAGGATTTAGTAGTAACCCTGCAGAACATTAATATTTAAGGATCCAAGAATGGAAGAAAAGCCACCAGGAGTTTGCAAAAAAGACTGACAATGAATGAGAAGTCATAGAAACTATGGGGGACAGCATTGTCACTGTGGAAGACAATTCAACAAGAGGATGGAGAAGTGCCCTGTGGATTTCATGATGAAACAGTCATTGTGTTATTGGGTGATAAAGGGAGAATCTCTGTTGCAGTTGGCAGAGCAGAAAATAGGAGACAAAGAAGTCGAGAAGGCAAAGGTCCTTTATCCCCTTAAGTTTCCTAGTGATGGAAAGGAATGGAATGGAGCAGTGTCTACAGCGGAAGATGGGATTAAGGGGGGATCTCTTTAATGCAGGGGAGAGATAAGATCCCAGGAAAGATATTATAGGAAGGAGCAGCCAGGAAGAGATTAGGGAAGGGCCAAAACATGAGTGAGTGGTACATAAATGTTTAGGGGGCTGAGTGGGAAGTGCCTATGCGTGGTGGCCTCTGTGCAAGTTTGATGGCAGCATGGGTTTGGGGTGGGGGTGGGAGAGAACACAGTCCACACTCTCGCTTATTTTGACCTCACAGCCCATATCCCCAAATTTGGAAAAAGCATTCTCCATTTTGAAAAAGAAAGAATAAGAAAAGGGTAAAGAGCAAGGAGTACTTTGGTATTTCAGAGCAGTTTGGACACATTCAAAATTTAAGAGCCAAATGAAAGTTTAAAGAAACCTGAAACCTTTGTTGCTGCTTCTCCAAACAAGTCAGGGGGTACTGTCCCTGCTCTGAGCTATCTGGGACTTGTTTTCAAACCATATTTGTGTCTTATTCTTAGTTGGGAACTTTTAATCAAGCAACCTCTAAAATTTCAGGCTTGGATAAAGCAAGTTCAGTTTAACATCACTTCAATCAAAATACAATTATAAAGGCATTTATATTAAGACCAAATTGCAAGCTCAGGCTTAGAATCAAGATCTCCTGAGCCCAAGTCCAGCAGCCTTTTCATTACACCAATTTTATAAGACTATAAATGTAATGAGTACGATTTCATCTCAGGGAACATTCTAGATGCAAGGGGGCCAAGGAATAACACGCTTCTTGTTTGCTCTGAATTAACATAGATCCAGATTTAAGCCCCTCTGCTGGACTGGCAGGGACATCTAAACAATAATAATAATAAGAGAACAATAGTAACCTCAATAATAACTGAGGCCTTTCCAAGATCCTGGGGTCTTACAAAGCACTAAAGGAGGAAGGAGGGCCTCACCTGCCCTGGTAGTCGTTTGTGAACTGTGCATCCTGGTGTGTGCCCCTGGCCTTCGGGGCTCCTGGCTCTGGGCTGTGTTTTCTATGTGCCATGTTTAAGGCCCAGGAATTAATTTTATGATGCAGAATTGAATGTCTAAGTCTCACTAGAACTTCCTCTGAACCTCTGCCTTGTCCCCAGACAATGTCACTGAACTGCACGAGACCCCTGTTCTCAGAGAGAAAGAAAGATTTATCAAAGCTCTCATTTGCCCTAAAGAAAACAACTCTGACAGTTTTGTTTTGTTTTTTTGACCCCAGGAATACCCAGTAACAAAATCCCATCAACACGTTTAGGCTTTTACAGAAGATGAGAAATGCTGTTGATTGGGGCGGGGGGAAAAAAAACTT
This sequence comes from Rhinopithecus bieti, assembly GCF_001698545.2. Classification (NCBI taxonomy): domain Eukaryota; kingdom Metazoa; phylum Chordata; class Mammalia; order Primates; family Cercopithecidae; genus Rhinopithecus; species Rhinopithecus bieti. Next base: position 1,046,129 of record NW_016807049.1, read on the forward strand.
TTTAAAAAACAAAATAGAGTTAAGAAATACTAAAGCATATTAGTATTTTAAATGTTTATAGCATTTTTGTATTTTAAATATTTTAGTATTTAGATTTTTATAATTAAAGTGGGGTAAAAGGAAAAGCTGGAAGAGTAAACACAAGTTAGTATTGTAATGATATGGCCAGATTTTAAGAAGAGACGAACAAATGAAAAGATATAATTAGAAACAATTCATGAGGAGAAAGCTAACTGCAGGCATCACATATAAAAAAAATCTACAAGATCAGAAATGAATTTTTACTGTGATATGGCTTAATAACTTGGACAAGATCTTTCAGCGTCTGCTACAGGTTAGCTACTGATGGTTATGCTGTCATGTATATCATTTTAGCATTCAGAAATAAATTTCCCTGTGTATAGGGCCATGAAAACAATAATAAAGGTGCATTTTTTATAACACAAAAAATGAAAAGGTTTGAATCCTTAGAGAGAAGAGAATGTATCCTATACCTTCTTTTTCTCCAGTGCTCAATTCATCAATGAATGTTGATGATGATAATAAATTTGTAGAATATTATAAAAAAAGGAATATTCCCCAAAACCTCAGTTGAACTGAATTATAACAGAGTTTTCACCCATATAGGCTTTTGGTTTATTTACATAATTGTGTTTATTTTATTTTAGTTTTTATTTCGACTGTTCTGCTTAAACTAAGAGCTACTTAGAAAATCACAAAAAGAGTGATTTTCTTAGTGAAAAGGTTCTCATTTTCAGACTTCTGCTTTCTTCTCTTCTGCTTCCACAGACACACACAGAAAAATGCAACATCTTTGCTTTGTGTGTCCTGAATCTTCCTAAAAATTTTTGGTCACTTGTGCAGCATTTAAAAGATTATATAGTAGCTGCATATATGTGCAGATATTTAAAGAAAAGCCAATCTTCTGCCCCTTAGCCATTAAATACTAACCTATTTTAAAATCACCTGGGTCTCAGAGATGACATCTGTTTCTTCAGAATGTGTTTCACTTTCCAGACGCTGAAATATACATTGCTACAGGAAAGCATCCTTATCAAAGCATAATGATCAAAACTAGAGTCCATTCTTTGATTTAAAACTAATCAATTAATTTATTAATTAAAGTTAAAATTCATCAGGTATACACTTATCTTTGAAACACATTTTGATCCATTGAAAAGAAATGGCACAGTTCTGCTGCTATTTTAAAAACCTATCCTATTCTTCAAATAGTAAAACAATGATTTGTTCTTTTTGCTGGTGATTTTTTAAATAATAGAGGCACCACTTCTGTTCTCCTCTTAGGACTCTGCTCCTCATACAAGCTGCTGATGGTCTCCCCTTTTGTACTTGCAGCTCTCCTTCCACTTAAAAAAAATTAAATAAAACTTTTAGGGACATATGGCTTTTCTTCCACCTCCATGTTTCAAATTTACTTCAAAACACCTACACAGAGTTGGAGGTTTCTAAAGTGTCAACAGCTGAAATGTCCTGGGAGCTGTAAATTTCTTTCATGTAAAGAGTCAGAGATGGAAAATTACTAGTTTTAAAGAATGAAAAAGCAGGCAGCCTTAGAGAGGTTATCTCAACATTGGTTTATTTCTATGAGACCTCGAATGTTTTAATAAAAGAGATACGGAACAAACCTTAGGTATAAAATTGCTCAAACTTTAAATTCTGAGGTAAAATACACGGAGGTCAGGAGTTCGAGACCAGCCTGACCCACATGGAGAAACCTCATCTCTTAATAAATACAGGTAAAATACACTTAAAAGTGGATTTTGTTTTGCTCTGATTAAAAATGAGAAGCATGAAATCACACTGCTTCTTAGTCTAAAGACATTATATGTTTTAGGCAAGGTTCTATCTTCTAAAATAACAGCATATAATAAAAGGATTGGTATAACAGTATTCAGAATTATGAGACTATCTGTAAGATTAAAGAAATAAATACTGGGGGCGGAGCAAGATGGCCGAATAGGAACAGCTCCAGTCTCCAACTCCCAGCGC
>NW_016807049.1:1052927-1054937 GCF_001698545.2 Rhinopithecus bieti
TATACATGATATAAATGATGAATTGATGGGTGCTGACGAGTTGATGGGTGCAGCACACCAACATGGCATAAGTATACATATGTAACAAACCTGCACGTTATGCACATGTACCCTAGAACTTAAAGTATAATAAAAAAAAAAAAAAAAAAGAAAGAAATACTAAAATAGAAAAATGGAGCTATATTTTGGCATTGACGTTTACATCAGAATATATGCCCCAGTACACAATCCAAATTTCAACAACACTGGAGCAAATGTACCATTTTAGAGTGAAATGGTTTAAGTAAGTCAGACTTGTTTGTCTAAAGAAGATTCTAATCTCTTCCACCCAAATGAATAAATACTGAATATTGTCCCAAGATTACTTACAAATCTCACAGGCTTGGCAAATTGGGTAATTGAAAGAGAAGTTAGAAAATGCTGTTATAACACAAAGAAAGTAAGCAAACATCTTGGAAATATATCGTTTCCAAATACTTAAATAAATCCAAGGATTTTGTGCTTTATAAAAATAAAGCATAGATAAATAACTTAAAAAGTAGAGATCTAGTTGAATATGTCAATATCTTAAGTCATGGAAAATATTTTGCAGACACTCTCTTCTTTCAGTTACACAAAATAATACTACAGTCATCCCTTGGTATCTGCAGGAGATGGGTTCCAGGACCGCCTGAGGATACTGAAACCTGGGGATGCTCAAGTCAGTGAAATAAAATGGTATGATATTTGCATATAACCTATGCACATCTTCCTGTTTACTTTAAATAATCTCCAGATTAACAACAATACCTAATGCAGTGTAAACGCTACTTACATAGTTGTTTTGCTGTATGTTTAGGGAATAATGACAGAAAAAGTCCGTAATTGTTCAGTACAGACACAATTTTTTGGTTTGTTTGCTTGTTTGTTTGTTTTCTTTTTGAGACAGAGTTTCATTCTTGTTGCCCAGGCTGGAATGCAATGGCATGATCTCAGCTCACCATAACCCCCACTTCCCGGGTTCAAGCGATTCCCCTGCCTTAGCCTTCCGAGTATCAGGATTACAGGCATGCACCACCATGCCCGACTAATTTTGTACTTTTAGTAGAGATGAGGTTTCTCCATGTAGGTCAGGCTGGTCTCGAACTCCTGATCTCGGGTGATCCTCCTGCCTCAGCCTCCTAAAGTGCTGGGATTATAGGTGTGAGCCACTGCGCCTAGGCCAGATACAATTTTTTTTTCTGAAGATTTTTGACATCCATGAATGCAGAACCCAGGGGTATGAAGGGCCTACTATATTACCTTTCTTAAAAGACTTTCTTTTCACCATATATTCCAGAAGTTTTCTGTGTGCCACTTGAATTTTAGCTATTAAAAATGAAATAGTGGGAGATCAGACTGTGAAATGACTCCAAATGTATGTGAAGTTGTACTTTCTCAAAACACCTCAAAAGTTTGAGATGGTGAAGACTGTCTTACAGCAGACTTTGAACTAAATGAACCTTTTCACCAATGAGAAATTGATTCCGTAACTAAATTCACAGGTTTTAGAATAGAACCTATACACTATTGCAACAATACCACAGCTACATTCACAATAATGATATTGTTGTATGGATACAAATGATGCTTCTTGTAAACACAAACATCTTGCAAAATGTATTCTTGGCCAGTGCATCTTATGATACATACCACATATAGAAAACTCAGCCCATTTGGGGAAAAGCTTTGTTGCTGCCACTTTTAGCTTCCTAACAAAAGTCAGCAAACTCCCAAGTAGTACAACCGTGCTTACCAAATTTGTCTGGCTTTTAAATGCAGCTTTGTTCTCTTACTGGTAAATCAAACAAGTCAATACAAAGTACTTCACTTTTGATTTCCAAATGTTAAAACTAATAACATTAAATTGTGTCATAACACAGAATACAGAAATAATTTATACCTAACAAAATAATTTAGACATTAAAAGGGAGAAAAAAGGATACCTGCTTATACTTTTTTTTTTTTTTTTTTTTTTTTTTTTTTTTTTTT
>NW_016807049.1:1055216-1080223 GCF_001698545.2 Rhinopithecus bieti
CCCGGCTAGTTCCTGCTTATACTTTTTACAAGACTTTCTGATGTATTACATGTCCAATGATGATTATTAATACAACTTAAAAGAAAGTAAAAAGATGTTAATGATATGGGAAGTACCTAAGAGCACAATTAAAGAGGTCATATAGCACAGTAAATGATGAACTTGCTTATCAGTGGATTTGAACATCAGCGTTTAATTACTATTCTAAAGATTTATTTACAACGTAATGGCAATTGATTTTGAGTAAGGGTTATAGGTGCTAATAATTGCTCTTGAACAAGCTTGTAATCAGCTGTGCTAATGTGTCAGGTACGCTAATGACTTCTGCTCTCCCTGAGCCAGAATGAAGATCTCTATCAGTGGATATTTTGTTTAACCTGGTAGTTCACATAGAGCCCAACACCGTATCCTCAAGTTGAGAATTGCTACCATACTGAACTACTCTTAGTTCTAATGTGCATCGTCGTAATTCATCTTTGGTTCTCTAGTCGTGTGAACTAAATATTGAATGACAACAGCCTAGTAAACAGATCACAGAATTTATTTCAGCCAAATGAAATAAAATATTTGAGTTTTTTTTTTTTAAAGGAATGGTCTAACTTAAGAAATAAATCAAGTGAATCCAATTATTACTTTGGTCCAATGCTCAAAACGATCGTGGAAACTAAAGAAGAAATCAGGACTCAAGCATCAGACTGAAGATCAATTAAAAAACAAAACAAAACAAAATGGAACACCATCATAAAAGCTGACAGTGTCTGATAAGGAGAAAAAATATGGCAGGGCTACTCTAGGTAAAGAATACAATTTTGGTTTTAAGGTCAATCATGGTATATTACATCATGCTCAAAAAAGTATAACGTCAAATAGTGAGCAAACAGATACTAAACAAATAATCCCATAAACATAAACAGAGGGGTAAAGTATATAAAGAATGAATGACCTAATTGATTTTATCAGCAAAGCTTCTCTGGGGAATACTTCTATTTGAGTTGCAACTGGGTTAGACATGGGCTGCAGCAGGGTGGAGGATGAGGAATTGAGGGAGGTGCAAAGGATAATATCTGAGTTTCTGGCTTGTGCAACAGGGTAGGTGATGGAGCCTGCAGTGCATCTGAAGACGCGCAGATCTGGGGTGGAGTGGGAGATCATGAGTCCAACAAAAAAGGACAAGTATGAAACCACAGAGAACAGTGACAGAGAACAATGCAGTGGGTCCAACAGAAATGACGACATGGACCTACACAAAATCTTGTACCTGAATGCTCATAGCGACATTATTCATAATTGTCCCACAGTGGAAACAACCTAAATGGCCACCAACTGATAAATGGATAAATGAAATGTGGCGTATCCATGCAATGGAATATTATTTGGTGCTATAAAAAATGAAGTACTAATATATGCTACAATGTAAATGAACCTTGAAAATATTATACTAAGTGAAAGAAGCCACTCACAAAAGGCCATGAAATGAAATGGTCTTTTGGAATATAGTGTAATTCCACTTATTATGACATTTCAAAAAATAGGAATATATGTAGAGTCAAAACATAAACTAGTGGTGACTTAAGGCTGGGGAGATGGGGAAAATGACGTGGCTATTAATAGACATGAGTTTTTTTTTTTGTTTTTTTGTTTTTTTGTTTTTTTAGGGTAATGGAGATGTACCAAAATTAATTCTGACAGTTGCAAAACTTTGTTATATTAAACACCATTAAATTGTACATTTTAAATGGAAAAAATTATTATAAGGTCACAAGTTTTCAGAATAGATATATTTTTGAGGGACACAGCAAAAACCTCTTTGCTGCAATGAAGATTTCTGAGAGTAAAATTCAATTTTAAATATAGTTATGCCATTATAATGTCTAGGACACTACACTATGGATGAATGTCATGTAACAGGGACTCTATCTATTTTTAATGAAGACATGGTGAGAAGGCCTAATTCAAATGAATAAGCTCCTCTCACAGAAAGCAATCTACCTCGCCAGAGAGAAAATAAAAGACTGGAACTCTGGAAACATGGAACCATTTGTTCTGCCAGCTCAGAGCTCTAGTTCAGGGATCTAGGGCTTAAAAACGACCAACAATAAAAGGCCCTGCCAATCAAGGCCGCTGAACTTTTACTTCCTGGGCCTAAGCCAAGCAAATGTCTCCCATGTCACTTACTACTTTCTCTTTTGAGGACATAGAAACGACACCCTTCTTCCTTATGAAAATAAACAGAGTGCTATAACTTTGCAGGACATAAAATTTGTAGCAGGCTTCAGCTACTTAGATAAAACTCCAAAACTGTGTTACGGTACTGCATTCTCAGACGCAAGGCCCAGTGACATGCTTGTTTGGGACTTAATTATTCTGAACTTTCAGCTGACAGCCCATCCATTTACTTCAGAGGTTATTAAAATGCCAGTTCCGAATCTTAGTTCAGAGTAATCTTGCTTCTTTTTTTTTTTTTTTTTTTTTTTCATCTCCAAGAAAAGACTGCATGTATGGTGAATTTTGCTATAGTCTTGATTTTAAAGTAAATAGAAATAACACTTCCTAAGCAGTCAATTGAAGTCATTGCTTTAGCACATTAAGATGGTGTGACCAAATTCTGTCACCTTAGCTGTGAACTGAATGTGAGAGACAAAAGTGCAGGTGATTCCAGCTATAGGCAAGACAATGAAGTATGTACATCCTGTCTCTGTGCCAGGAAATGTCAGAAAAGCAGAGGCAAAGGTGAAGGAGATGTAAAGAAAGCCAGAGTTTTCCATGTGGGCAGAGGCTAGAGTACCAACACTAGGAATGGAACCATGTGTTGCAGGAGAGAAGCTTGCCCCGAGGAAGGAAGGGAGACCAATGCAATTTTACAGAGGCAGAATTGTCACCAACCACAATGAGAAAGGTGCACAGCCATTGGTCAAAACTGAGGATCAGGAGAAGGCCAGGGCTAGCCTAGAGATACATATTTGAACGTCTTCTTCATAAGCAGCTTTCCATAACTTTCAGTGTAATACACGGAACCTATTATGTTTCCCATGTGTTCTCACCAGCGCCCAGCATAGGGAGCATTAACACTTACTGTGATGGGAAGACTGTTTCCATGAATGCCAGCTGAGATCTAGAGACTGTGTTAGGTTTTTAACAGCCATATCCTACAATGGAATTATATTTGAGTTTGTAGCCACCTAAAATCCTCAGACCTTCTTCTTTTTTTTTTTCCATGAAAATGAGTGCTTCTCTTGTCTTTTATCTGTATGATAACATTTTAAATTTAAATATAGGGTTTTATGTTTATTCCTGTTATATTTAATCTTTTTGGTTTTGATCCAGCAATTCAGCCTGCCAAAAATTCAGATTGTTAAATAAGGGATACCAATCAGATGTTTTCTATCTTCCCTGGAGAAACTAAGGAACTTCAAGTTTAAAATGCATCATGAAGAATTGGGATAAAATATAAAGAATTTCCTGAAGAAAGGGTAAGAGAAGCTAGAAGAGGGATGGGGGACATTTTTAATCTCTAATTTTTTTAATTATAAAGACTTTTAAGAATTATAAAAGTTCATCTTATCAAAAATAGTTACAACAATCTTCTTAGGGATATGCCCGCATTCAGGAGAACTGACTATCTTTCCTTTGGTTCCCAAATGTACTTGTTTTACACCCGTAAGAAGTATTATCCTTCTCTGTGTATTTGTCCTCTCCTTCTGTTAGACTATAAAGTCTTTCAGGACAAGAATCATATCTTACTGGTCTTTATATACCCAGAGATATAATGGCCATTTAACATATTTTTAACGGTTGTTTTAAATCACTGAATAAATTGAAGGGCAAGTATGAGGGAAATAAATTCAATCATTTCATTGACAAACATTCAGCACTGACTCCACACCAGGAGTAGCTAGGGATTCCCAGGGCAAATCCACCATCCTGGCCTCCTGAGGGAAGATGAGAAGGAAGGAGACACACAGACTAGATGATCTACGAAGGTGACTTTGAGCCTTGTGGATCCATCACATCCACGATTTTAGGTCCAAGACCATCGACATTCGAACATTATGATACACTTCAGAGAGAAATATAAATAAAGGAAGATTTTTAAAATTAATGATGCTAAAAATGTGGATTTCTAAATAAAAAATAAAAGCACTTACATTGATCACTAAGGCATTTTATGGCATTTAAATACATATAATCTTGTTTCTAAAATCATGCATGTATTGTGGAATTACAAGTTCTTCAGATGCATACTCAGACATACATATATATATAAAACTATAACTATATATATATAAAACTATGAACAGCCTCCTACCTGTGTAGACATCTTTCTGCCAAAGATAATTTAAGGTGCTAATTGCAAGCACTGTTCATGAAAAAGAAATTCACATATTAGTGCATGGAAATTACATAAAACTATGTTATAGTTTTTTATATATATGCATGAAAATTACATAAAACTATAAATATATATGAAACTATATATACACATAGTTTTATGTAATTTCCATGCCCTAATATGTGATTTTTTTTTTCATGAACAGTGCTTGCAATTAGCACCTTAAATTATCTTTGGCAGAAAGATGTCTACCCAGGTAGGAAGCTATTTTCACTTAGTCGAGTGATTTAGTAGATATGAAATTTGGTTTCTCATTGTAATCAGTACATTAACTATTAATGAGAATTAATACTTTTCCAGTTCTCATTTAAAGTGATGCTTCAGGCTGGGCACGGTGGCTCAGGCCTATAATCCCAGCAATTTGGGAGGCTGTGAGGAGGGCGGATCACTTGAGGTCAGGAGTTGGAGACCAGCCTGGCCAACATGGAGAAACTCTGTCTCTATTAAAAATACAAAAATTAGCCGGGCATGGTGGCACGTGCCTGTAATCCCAGCTACTTGGGAGGCTGAGGCAGGAGAATCACTTGTACCTGGGAAGCGGAGGTTGCAGTGAGCCAGGATTGCACCATGGCATGGCATTCCAGCTTGGGGGACAGAGTGAGACTCTGTCTAAAAAAAAAAAAACGCTTCAAAAACTCACAAAGATGAACTGTTTGGCTTTTTTGTAACACCTGCAGGTCCAAGGTAAATGTAACAAGTGATTTTCTTTCCTATAAAGTGGTCTGGGCATTTGAGAAATATATACATGTATTTCTATTCATTCCACTGCTCTACATATTGAAAGTCTATGCAGTTTTTTTTTAGATGGTAATGCTCCACAGAAACAAAAGTTGTAACTGCTATTAGCAGTATTTTCTAGACCTTGTGCACCTGGTCTAGTGGCATTTTGGTTCTTCTGTCACAGAGCAGCAGGACGCTGGGGCATAAGACAGTTAAAAATATGTTTCTAAGTGCCTCACCAATCTTTCATTTTCTTTTAACACTCAAAATCGTCTTTTGCTCACAGGAGGAAGATGATTGTGTACTGAATAATTGCAATAGAACATCTGAAAATGTAAAATGGAAAGAACTGAACTTTTCTACGAAGAGCTTGATTATGGCCATACATTGAATTAATGAGCATTCAGCGGGTCCATGGTTTTTTGTTGAGGGCCTCCTGCATGCCATATACTGTGCTAAGTCCTGGGGCTCCATGAATTCTTTGTTAACAAAATAAAAATACCCCCATACAGAGAGGCACTTTCAGATACATTACCTCATCTCTAACACAACACACAGTGAACAGAACCATGTGGAAGCTGATCAATATTCTAAGCGATAGTTTCATAAATACTGTCCCTAGACTCGTCTACTCACTGGGAGCTGCAGGGGTTGGTATTCTAGCTAGCAAATGAAACAATCTGCATACATGCTTAAATCAAGTTTGTTTAAAATTAGAAAATGGCATAATGTATTCAAAAGTTTTCATGCAGTATTTGCATGGAATTTAAAAGATGCTACATGCTTTGAATTAGGAGAGGAGAGCAATGTGTAACTCATCTGTTGGTCTGATCGAATGTTTAAAAATCAGATTTTAGAGAGCTCTGTACTTAAATAACTGTAAAAGAAAATAAAATCAGAATGCATAAGTTTGTTTACTGGTCTAATAAAAGTATAATTAGCTTGTGTGAAAAAACCAGATTGGTTAAATAAGATCTGTAAAATTTAAGTAAATATGAAGCTCCTTTTGTTGCTTAGCAAATGAGAAAGTTTCTTTAGATTCAAGTCTGAGGAAATGTTTCTCTTGGCCAGACTACACTTTTGTAATGGTGTCTGTAATTCCTGAATTCAGCCCTGGAAAAATGACTTTGTTGCTTAGGAGTTAAGAAAACTTGAGAAAGGAGGAAGTATGGGACAGAGATAGGTAGATACTCGGAAACATTAAATAAAGATTATTAAGTGTTTATAGGTAATGTGATCAGTTTTGCCAGCTGCGCTGTATTTCATTGTACAGTCGGCTTAAAATCCCCCCTCATACTGCGTGGGCTACCGTCTGCTTCCTCATGTTCTTGTCTCAGCTTATAAATGCATACAATTCTTGATGAGAAGAAAAGTTCTTTCTGGTGTTTTTGGCAGGGGAAGGCAAAGGGAAAGGGGACGACTCTCTATCTGCCTTACATCTCTCTTGCCACCGTATTTTTCATCAAAAGGAAAGAAGTTGCATAAATGACTGATAGGAGGCTGGCCGCTATGGGGCTTTCTTATTATGACAGGAAGGAGGGCTGAGTTGCTCCCTTCGATGGGAAGTGAGCTGCATGCCACTCTCTCTGTGTGGTAAGTACGTGGATCTGCAGGAAGCCACCAGAACCTACCTCACTGCTCTGTACAGCACATGGAGGTGAGGCCAGGGGCCCACTTGCCAGAGGGTGGCCAGGAGGGTCACGACGCTCTGATTTCTGATCATCCTGTGAGAGAATGTGTGAAGTAGCGCTGAAGTCAACTCTTTCCCAGCTCAGGGAAGAGGATGTGGCCCCAGCTTCTCTACAAGCATGGGAAGGGTACAGCCTTGAGGAGTTAGTAGGAGCCCAGATTTCTCAACCAGCCATGTTTTGAAATCCAGCTTTATCCAAAGGAGCTGTATTTTGGGAGATGCCAATATTCATCAGTGATATAGTTAAAGCTTCAACTTTCCCTTTTTTCTCTTGGTCTCTACCAGACAGAATCTAGAAAGAAGAGGCGAAAAATTGGCAATCCAAACTTTTAGTATCAATCCTAGAACTGGGTGTAGCTCAGGAAACATCACATAAAGTGCAGGAAATAATTATAACTCGCTGAAAGAAATTTAGAGTCTTATAGCACTTTTTTCCCTGAGTGTCAAAATTATAATTTGCCCACAGAAACAAGGAGGAAACATGCAACATATCTGCTTTATAACATCCCAAAATATACAACTACAAGAACTGAAATATTTCTAAAAGAACAGCTGAATACGTTAAAAATAAATTAATGGTAGATATAAGCATACAATCCCTGAAATGTTGAAGAATGGGAAGGGGATTATTTTATGGCCTTTAGTTTGGGTTCCAAGAGTTATCTAAAATTTTATTTTTGTCTGTGTTTTGATTCATGAGTATTCAAAGCCCTGACATTTGCTTTGAGAAACTTCTATGCTGCAAAAAAAAAGGCTGCAGTCCAAGCTCACCTCCACAATTTTCACATAAAGACCTTTACAGCTTACACAGGCCACAGTTATGTATTAATAGGCTTTGGTGTAATTCCAGAGCTAAAATCCATGAAAAGACAGCAGCAAAAAAACACCTATATAACTTTCAGTCAGTTCTGACTCAGCTTGGCCTCAGATATTGTTTTATAAAAAAATCTAAACATCTTCAGCACATTAATTCACAGACGTCAGAGGTTACTGGGCCTGTCTGCCTCCCAAGGGAGAGCAGGGAGTAGACAGAAATTACTCTTTCAGAGACACAGCATGGAAGAGTAGAAAGTGGATGGACTTTCAATACCTTGAACCAAGATCTGCATTATGATTTATTAGTTGAGTTCCCCTAGGCAAAATTATGTTACTCAACTGGAGTGAAGTATTCTCATCTCTAAAATGGGAATGATAAATAATAAACCGACACTGCAGGGGAATCTTTTTTAATTGAAGCAAAATGCTTGAGAAATAACTAGTGCATATTCATCTATTTGTTTTTCTTTCTCATTGCATGCTCTGCAACATTTGATATAAGATGGTGACTATATTTTACGAGCCAAATTAACCCTGCTGTGGCCATTGAAGGTAGCGCTGAAGTCAACTCTTTCCCAGCTCAGGGAAGAGGACGTGGCCCCAGCTTCTCTACAAGCATGGGAAGGTACAGGCTTGAGGAGTTAGTAGGAACCCAGATTTCTCAACCAGCCACGTTTTGAAATCCAGCTTTATCCAAAGGAGCTGTATTTTGAGAGATGCCAATATTCATCAGTAATATAGTTAAAGCTTCAACTTTCCCTTTTTTCTCTTGGTCTCTACCAGACAGAATCTGGAAAGAAGAGGCAAAAAATTGGCAATCCAAACTTTTAGTATCAATCCTAGAACTGGGTGTAGCTCAGTATTCATAATATTTAAAATTCATCTTTTATCTCTCTGCTTAAAGTACATGATGTATTGAAATACAAATGTCCATTGACTTTTATAATATTCAGTCTGAGAAAGAGAATAGTAGTATATCTGCCAAGCATTTATGCCCACCTCAAACTGTGATGGTTAGGTGCAGCTACACTGGACTATTCAGTTGGGTATTCACTCTCAGGTACTGCTATGGAGAGAAAGGCTGACGATTTCCCTTTATGACATGATTAAAGGGGAGGTGTTTCTTCCACACATCTCTAATCCATGAAAGGGTACAGAATGTTCTGCTCCATTCATGCATCACATCTTCACTTCCTTAAGTAATCTTAGTAATTTCCTTTAATCTTAGATACAACTGCTCAAAATCTTTGCCTACTAACTTCAGCTTAAACATCTCTCAACTCACACCAACAGGGGACACACTTCTCTCCTAACCAGGTGGGTGACTCCCATAAAGGCAATGAACACCTAATTCATAAGAAAACTTATAATCACAAGAGAAAGGAAGGACAACCACCCATTATTCTAATGGAATTTCCAGATTATTATCCTTTTAGCATCAAAAGCTCCTCAACTGTATTTGCATGTGAATATGTGCCTAAAAGCATAAATATATATATATGTATATGTATACATATGTGTGTATGTGTGTGTGTATATATGTGTGTGTGTGTGTGTGTATATATATATATATAATTGTTGCTCACCTGAAGAATGGTTGCCTCTTCTAGTTGCAAATCATGAAATTATTTGAATCACTCTAACCAGAACCTAGTTTAGAAGCTTACAAAATTAATTAAACCTTAAGATTATGATACTGATATCTCAGTGAACATGAATTTGAGTTCTTAATGAGCTTTGTAAGCAGCAAGAACTACCGTTTACATGTGCTCGCCAACACAATGTCCATATAACCAACAGATGCTTTTCAAACTGGCTTTGGAATGAGATTAGAAGAGATACATTCTGAGTTAAGTAGGGAAGATGGTCACCACTCTTGGCACTTTGTGGGGGCTAAATCTGGACTCCAATGAAAATCCCTTGAATCCCAAGCCACCCAAGACTCGAATCCTCAACATAGCATTTTATGACTTTCATTAGCTCCCAAAGAATTCATCTGTTATGTCATAGCATTCTTTAGTCTATTTAATGTTTATTTTTATCCTACCTCTCTTGTTTTCTTACATATGTTCTTCAATACACTACTTAAAATATTTGAATTTAGTTTAACAAAGCCATAAAATAATCCTTATTTTAAAAGAGCCCAAGAGTTTATGGATGCTAATCAGCTCTTTGTTTTCCATCTCAGCTGCTCAAAATAATTATTGTAGACAAGGTGTAGTAATTCCAGCACTTTGGGAGGCTGAGGCGGGCAGATGACTTGAGGTCAGGTGTTCGAGACCAGCCTGGCCAACGTGGCAAAACCCTGTCTCTACCAAAACTACAAAAATTAGCCAGGCATGGTGGTACACCTGTAATCCCAGCTACTCGGGAGGCTGAGGCAGGAGAATCCCTTGAACCCGGGAGGCGGAGGTTGCAGTGAGCCGAGATCGCACCACTGCACTCCCTGAAAAAAAAAAAGAAGAAGAAGAAGAAGGAGAAGAATGATTAATTCGAATCCAACACAAGAAAAATACAGCCATGCTCTGATGTTGTGGTGCAGAACAAAGTCTGGGAGGAGGTGAAGGACTCCTGGGGTCCCCCAGTTGACAAGGGGCCAAGCAGGGCTTTTCTATCCCTCAGCGCCTAATCTAACAGAATCATGAGGTTTAAGTTTGTGGTGTGTTCACTGGCCAGCAGGGTAGGATAAAACTCATAATTTAAAGCATTTTTTTTTCTAAATAGTCAGAAGAGTTTTGCAAAACTTCCCAAGCTAGAGTAAACAAAAATGAATGATTAGTAACTATTCTGACAATAAAAATGTGCTGGGTGATAAAAAATAAAACAAAGTCCTTTTATGGCGATTACGCTGATGACTTTCTGCTGTCATGAAGCCAAATGAACTAAATTAAATAAATCTTATATTGCTGTTCAGAAAAGTGGGTGTGGGGAAGGAGAAAAGGGAGAGAAAAGCAAGTGAGAACTAGTAAATTTACATTCAAAGCAGTTCTTATCTAAGTGACTAACCATTAAGAATAAATTCTTAGACTAAGTATCTCTAGACTAAATTGACCTACATGACCATAGCTCTCTGTGTCAACGTCCTGTCTTCCCAACTAAACTGTCTAAAACTTTGAAGACAGGGATTTTGCCTTATAGCTCTCACATCTAGCACAGTGCTAGGCATAGCAGAGGCATTCACTATTTCTTGAATGAATGCATTATTTCTTGTGTCTAGTATTTAATAAGCTTGTAACAAACATTTTTGAGATTGGTTATATATTTGATCATTTCTCCATTTCATATACTCAGTGAATCATTTGTAATGAAGTTGTCTACAAATACATATGCATGTTTAATACAAAATACACAAATAGTATTAACATACTGCCTTCCCATATGGTTCATTCATACATGTGACCTGCTCACACAGAATTTCACTCTTTCAAGGAAAACAGATACTAAACTATCAACTGCTCTAAAGCATGGTGAGGGAACTTCACATGGTCCATGGTGAGGAAAGTTCCACTGATTGGGTGACAAGGAAGATGGTGGCTGGTGTTGAAGGCACGGATACTGAGTGAGCACTCACATCCAAGTAATTGAGAGGAGCACAGACTGACTGGAGACCAACAGAGAAGAGGGAGAGTAGCTTCTATGACTCTGGAGAGCTCACTGAAGACCAGATCAGAGAGTGTCTCATAAATCAAATTAAAGCCCATGGACTTTATCCTAATGAAAGACACTAGAGAGTTCTGAGTAAACTCATGGCTCAATCCCATGTGATTTTGGAAATTTCACACTAGTCACTATGTCAAGAATGCCTTCTGTAGGGAAATGACATAGTTAAGTGGCCAGCTATGGTGCTGTTTTAGTAACCCAGGAGAGAGAAGATGATGCCATGGATGAGGATGGTATTGGAGAGATCAGTTGAAGAGGATGGGAGGAAACACCGTGTTCAGTTTGGGATGTGTTGTGTTGGAGATGCCTGCAACACACAAAAGATGAAGTGCAATGAGATGTTGGATGTCCTGTATGGAGCAGAGGAGGGCTGTGCTAATCAGGGGAATCATGGAAGACCTATGAGCATAGGGGCTGCCAACTGAAGCCACGCTGTGCATGGCCTCTCAGGGAAATTGGGTCTTGTGAAGTTTAACCCCTGAGTGAACAGTTTCTCTACAGGAAGAAAATTGAGTTGGTGATAAAATAACACTCAAAAGGAAAATACCACAAGTATACTGATTTTATACAAAAAAAGATTCTTTTTTACATGAGATGATAATATAGGTTAAAAATAAATACTTTTAGCAGACAAAGTAAGCCTACTACTTTTCTAAGCCTACAGAGCAGTCCAGATCCTCTTTAAAGTTCTCATGTTAATATGAGTGCAAGTGAAAACTTCATAAAGGCTAGTAGATGGCCATAATTTGTATTACCCAATAGAATCCCAAGTTCATAGTACATAAAGCATAGCTTCACATAGCAGATAATTTAGCTTCATTGTGCTCTTTCACAAGAAATTAAAAGTTGTAGTTATTTTAAATGGTATGTGCTTGCAGAGTACTTAGGTTAAAAAATTCTACGAATGTTGGATATTTACATGTATTATTTTATGTTATTGTCACAACATTATGGCAGAGATAAAAAAAAGCTACAAATAATGATATCGTAAATAATTGGTAAAATTTTCTCTGCTCCATATTACAGTTGAAAGTAAAGTTTTTAAACTCTTAACTTCTATTCAGAAAAGCAAGGTGGTAAGACACACAGGCTTTAGACTCAGGCAAGTTAGGTTCAACTCTTGTGTTTTCCACTTATTTGCTAAGTAACACTGTAACTTAATCTTCTAAGACTCATATTCATCATTTATAAAATAGAGATTCTACCTACTTTCAGGATGATTGTGAGCGTTAAATAAGAAAATGTTATTAAGATATTAGCATAGTGTTGGCTGCCAATAAACCATTCTAAACAGAGTTAACCAAGGTAAATGATATTCAATTAATAATCCAGACTTAATCATGTCAGTACCCAAAAGGTGACCAGCACAAGGCTTTGTGGGTCCTTCATAATAGATGTTTGCCAATGCAAAATTCGTAAGCATTTTATACATACACCCCTCCCCCGGACACACACACACACACACGCAACTCAGCAGCAATCTGAGAATGAAAAAGCAATGATGTTAAACAGACCCATATTTGAATCCTAACTTTGTCACCTAATAGCTGTGAGACTGTAAACAAGATCTAAGTTTTAATGTCCCCATCTGAAAAAGGAGAGCGATATATATTTCCTTTAAAATACAGGGATGCTTTAAAGTTTAAAGAAAACAACTTTTCTATAATAAGTCCTCAACATATGCCTTTTCCTTCTCTTTTATATTATTACTATTTCTATTCAAGAAACAAAGCCATGTGCATAATAGTACAGGGTCCACGATGGTACCGTATGCTGCATGCTCTCCCTTCCTACCAAGAAATCCTAAATTAAAATGAACATCAAGGGCTGTGGTGAGAGGATTTTTTTCAAAACTGACAAAATGCAACTCTGCAGTATCCTGAGGTTTATGTAAAGAGCCGCCTCCCTGGGTCACTGCCAAATGTTGTGAGTGGGACCCAGACTGCATTCATTTGGGTAGTCAGATACCCAAGAGGTAAAGAATGCCCTGCCAAAGGTGGAGAGATGTGTGGACATGAAAAACCAATCCTAAGGAGCACTTTTGCTGAAAATTTCTGCATGTAAAAATTACACAAGGCTTCATAATTTCTTAACCTATATATAAGTATTATATATATATACACACACACACATAGGCACAAACACACACTATACACACACACACACACACACGCACTCGTATGTGTGTGTATATATATACACACATACAAATTGTGTGTGTGTATACATATATACACTTGGGCGAAGTAGCCTGAATGGCAATCTAAAGTCACACACAAATGCAAGCAAGCACTGGTGAATATTCTGAGATTCTGACGATAGGTCTGGAGCTCAGATTGTACTATGAGTTTTGGTACATCCTAGAGGACCACAAGTCAATCACTTGACAGTTCCTTCTTCTGCTGAGTGAGGATAACAGTGACTTTCCAGCAAGGCATAAACAGTTGCTAAACTCTTTGCCAAAATAGAAGATTATCTAAATAGCTGAAAAGTGTGAAGAGCAGAGAAGAATTTTAGTTTCTTCTTTGTTAGATAATAGCATACTTACAATTTGATTAAAAGAGAAGAAAATGTGGAAACGGACAATAATAGTTGAATATGGTCAATTTTTGACGTGCATGTGTGTGTGATAGTGTATATTTTCCACTAGTACAGACTGGTTACAAAAGGCTTGGGAAAATATGGGGGCAAGGGGGAAAGTAATGTCATCTTTGTATTCACAAATTCTCTTAGTGATAGAAGGGGTAGGTAAGTAATAGAATTAATTTGGATGCACAAGGTACTCATCAGTTAATTCATAGAGTTCTAAGATCTGGACAGAAGATGTAGACAAATAGCACGTAAATGAGGGCAGCTAAGGAAGAGGCAGTCTGGCATAGTGGTTAAGAACACTAGAGCCAGGGAACCTGAGTTCGTATCTCAATGCACACATCTGTGGGTTGCAGGACCCTGGGAAAATCGCTTAACTTTGCTGTACCTCGGTTTCTTCCCCTGTAAAATGGTGACTATTATACTTACCTCATGGTGTCTTTGTGAAGTACCTGCCTCTGTGTGTAGGTAAAGATTAATGAATAATCAGTTAATACGGATGTATAAATTACCTAAAGCAATGCCTGCCCTACAGTGAATCCTATGTAAGTGTCAACTGTTATTAAGGATTGGTAACATTTAAAAAAGTCCAAAATACGTTGAAGTGCACAACAGTTATTGAAGGCAAGAAAATTTATTTTAAGAGTAAGAAACCCCACATGTGAAAATGGCTAAGGTGAACCCTAAGCCCTAATAATGTGAATGTAGGGATTATTCAAGGGCTACTCTAAGTGAATTCCAGTATCCTGACCTCAGGTCAATTGCCTTTATAGGTACTCAAAGAATCCACTAGTGATAGTCCTTAGCTAAGGCTGGTGACCTTCGGAATAAAATATACAAGAGTTCTTATAATTCTGAAAAATGACACATGCTGTTTCAATTTTCTAAAAGCAATGCCACTTCCAAATGTTGACATTAATATGTTTAATATTCCAGAAATTATTCTGTAATCGATTAGCACAGTGATGGACTTCATGAAGAAAGACTGGGGAATCCCTAAGAACCAGTGTGTGTTTAATGAAATCAGCATGTGTCAAACTAACTTTATTATTTCCTTTGGTAGAGCTAGTAGATTGGTAACCAAAGGAAATGTGGAGTATAAGAAAACCAGGGGCAAATAAGGCATTTAACAAGGTCTGTTATGACATCTTTCATTCACTCACTTCATCATTCACTCAATGAATATTTAGTAAGTGTTAAAACTATGGCCAGAATAGAGTCTAATTACTTTATTTAAGATAAGTGGTGAAATGTTCATGCTAATAATTAATTCTAGTAATGGAACAGTGAGATGCTTATATTGTAAAGTTAATAGGATTTAGTTAATAGAAAGTGAATGAGGAAGTCCGGGGTTGCTACAAGTTTCTGAACTTGGGCAACGATGTAGATTAATGCTTCTTAATGGTCCAGCAATAGGTGCTGAGCTGGCCGCTTAAAAACACTTGGGGAAACTAACTACATTTGTGCATCCTGAGTGGGAAACCTGGAGATTCTGGGTTGGGGACCGGGTGGAGTCCTAGTGATCTTTTAGTGTAAAATGCTCTTCAGGTGATTTTGATATTCGTTCAAGCATGGGAAATGCTGAAAAAGATAATAGCTAATGGAGGACATACTTTGAGATAAGAAGATTAATTTTTTAAAATCAGACACATCATGATCTATACATTCGGGCAAGTCAGGTCATCTTCAAAATAGTCACATAAGAGGTTATCTACACCAAAATGCCGAAGACTATCCTTTGATCAAAACATGATAAAGTGCCCCTTTGGGAATTTATTTAAGATTCTCCAGGGTGAGCTTTCAGATCTTGACCATAATAGTAAATTTCGACCTGTAGATTTTAGGGAAAGTTCAGTTATTCAAAGCTAACTAAGATAAATAAGAAGACAATATTTTCTGAACGAAGTGGTATCACTGAAATATATGTAGTATATCTCTGTAAAACTCAGTAAATAGTGCTGGTGAATGTAAAAATATGAAATGTACAAAAGACAAAAATGCACCAAAGGTTTCTTGAACAATTAACAGCAGAGCCACAAGACACAGATTCGTGAATATATTTAATATAACTGCACACACAGATGGAGCTATAAACTACCAAAACTGACTGACTGACCTAACTGGCCTTCTGTAGAGACAATCGTCTGTGCGGTATGACTCTGGGGCTCTCATAAACCTACACCTTATTAAAGTCCTGTTTCCTTGGTCCACTATAGGCATTGAAAATCAGACCATTAGTTTTCCATTCCTGAGGCTTATAGCATTGACCATTACAAAAATGCACACATTCTTGGGAAGAATGACATAATAAGCCTTCCCAAATATTAATGCCTTCACATTAATAAGTCTGTCATTTCCTTCATAAATAGGGTTTTGCTGGAAGTATAATGATTCTCTTGGGGGATCCACACGCCTGTCATGGGCACTTTAGGGGATGCCGGTGACAAGGAAAGTGAAGATGTTACAAACAGGACCTGCCCCCTTCAATATAATGCATGGTCTGAACATATTTGAAATGGCAACCAATACAAAAATCTGATAGGAAATACAATTTGGAAAAATGTTGAGGATGTTATATTCAAATGTGACTAATTTTATGCAGGATTCTCTAACGGAACAGGTACCAATGCAAAACGATTAAGCAATTTGTACTCTGCAGCCACCATTATTCTGAAACCCAAATGTATGTTAACAGTGGTAAGAATTGATATAACCAGTCATTCTGCTCCTGCGAGGCAGAAGAGGGGACAGTGCATAGTAGTGAAACATTTGTTATTTGGCCTCCATACACAAGAAGACTGTGTGTCAATCCCAACCACACCTTCTACGTTTACTTCATTCTTGTCTCAGCTATGAGAACTTCAATTATGTATTTTCTCTGAATATCTTATTTTCCCTTATTGTTTTTCAAAGTGAATTTGAACAATTACAAAATACTTTTATTTTAAAAAATTAAAAGGATATGTGTCATAGCATAGCCTTATCAGTGAATACACACCAAAAAAAAAAAAAAAAAAAAAAAAAAAAAAAAAAAAAAAAAAAAAAAAAAAAAAGGAAATAAGGAAGGAAAAGAAAAAGTAAAGAAAGGAAGGAGAAAGGTGGGAGGGTGGGAGAATAGGGAAGAGAAAGAAAATAGTAGACAACACAAGGAGAGAATAAATCTAGTCAGAAATCGATTAGAAGCCTCTGGATTCTAGTCCTTTCCAAATTCTGGGGAAGCAATCAGAAACCGATCAAGTTTATAATACTTTCAACCTAAAGACTTCAAATGGTCTGGAAAATTCTGAAATGTTTATGACAATTTATTTTTTCTTTTTGAAAGTATTTTTATATGGAGAAGTAAGTAGGCTAGCTTTAAAGCTGAAATTGCTATGCGTTTAACCTTTACTGGCAAGGGTCGTGCTTGCAGGTAGCACAATGCTTTTCAGAGAGCTGTTGGTTTTTGTACTCTGATGAAACACCTATATAGTCCACGGTAGCTGTGCAGAAATGGTGAATTTCTTTTTTTTTTCTTTTAGATAGGGTCTTGCTCTGTTGTTCAGGCTGCAGTGCAGTGGCACAATTGTAGCTCACTGCAGCCCCGATCTCCTGGTCTCAAATGATGCTCCTGCCTCAGCTTCCCAAGTAGTGAGGACTACAGGCACATGCCACCATGCCTGGCTGATTTGTTTGTTTGTTTTGCGTGTGTGTGTAGAGATAATATTTTGCTGTTGCCCTGATGGGTCTTGAACTCCTGGCCTCAAGCAATACTCCTGCCTTGGCCTCCCAAAACACTGAGATTATAGGCATGAGCCACTGTGCCTGGCCAGAAATGTTGAAATTTCATATTCATTCATGAGCCAAACTGTTCAATAGTTAATACTCTCATTCCCAGTTTTAAGTAAGAATCATGCTAATGCTCTCTTGTCACATTCTGAATAATCTCAAGTACATTCTATAACCACTATAATTTCATGTGTAAGTGCCATTAACTTATGATCCCTGGGGGTAGGGGTGGGTAGAGGGGTCGGGAAGTCTTACAGCTTTTATTGTTCTAGCCTCACAGGATGACTGAATAAACAAAATGTGGTATCCACATACAATGGAGATTATTCAACCTTAAAAAGGAGAAGGATTCTGACATGATACAACATGGATGAACCTTGAAGACATTATGCAATGTGAAATAAGCAAGCCGCAAAAGGCCAAATACTACAGGATTCCATTACCTAGAGTAGTCAAATACATGACTTAGTAGTCAAATGTATAGAAACAGCAAGTAGAAGAGTGGTCAGTTGCCAGGGGCCGGGAGGTGCGGAAATGGAGAGTTATTGTTTAATGGGTACAGAGTTTCATTTCTGTAAGATGAAAAGCTTTGGATATTGTTTGCATGCAGTGTGAAATGTATATAACACTACCAAGCTAGCTGTGTACTTAAAAGCGATTAAAATAGTAAATTTTGTTCTATGTGGGTTTGTTTTTAACCATTATATATAATACTTGTATGCACACGCACACACACACACACACACGCACACACACACATGTGGCAGTGCAAACATGTTCTCCAGCCCCTGTTCAGGCCTGACTGATGACTTCCCATGACCGTCAATGACTAGAGCTGCCTGTGCTGACCTGGACACTTTCCTGGGCCTTTCAAGGTCTACTGTGGCTCAAATATTCCATAGTTTTTCCAGCTTCTAGAATGGAGTCTTACTTTAGCACAGAAGCCAAAAAGACTGGCTTAGCCTAGGAGAAAACATGAACCCCTATTAATTCAGAGACATAGTAAGCCAAATACTGTGGTTCTTGCATTGGAAATCTTGTAAGACATTAATGATAAAATAATATGAATTATTTGGGTTGTCACTGGGATTTATTAGGACTTGCAGTTTCTCTCTCTTCATTCACAACAGGCTAATGGCTTTAGTCAGCCCAGAGGTATAAGAAATACCCTCAACAACCCTTCAGGCAGCCCAATTGAAAGAGGAATCACTCCCACTTCCTGTCCTATCTTACTCAGAGATTTTCACCTTTTTTTAATGTGAAGGTGCTAATATATAGAGGTTCTTTATTTAAATGGCATTTTTACAAAATGAGAAACTTATCTACAGAAATAATATACCAGTTGGAGAAAACAAAACAAAACTTGAGTCCACTTAATTTAAATCCTCTAACCTTTATCTTAGGACATATAAGATTTAAAGTTTCGCTACTGACATATTTATCGTTACATCAGAATCGAGTCATAGGTTCTGCCACTATAAAATCAGCATTAGTAATTATTGAAATGGTGCCTCCTATTCTGTTGATAACATTAGAGCCAAATCATAATTCTGAATGCCTATTATATACCGCATGGTATTCTAGGTTAGAAGAAGAAGAAAATAAAAAGAGGAGGAGAAGGAAGAAAGAAGAGGAAGAAAAAAGATGAAAAAGAAGGAGAAAGAGGAGGAGGAGGAGCATGAGGGGAAAGAAAGAAGAAGAAAATTATTTTCCTCATTGAACATAATATATGGTGGAGGGAATAAAATAATTAACAACAAATCCAATAAAAAGTAACTTATAAAGAATACCTCAAAGTGATAAATGATAAGGCAAAAAAGAATAAGAGTTCCTGGATGCGGGAGGGAGGAAGGAGGACAGGTTGCTCTGTTAAGTAGGGTAGTCTAGATAGGCCTAGCAAACGGGAGGAGATTCCACCAAAGATGTGAAGGAAGGGAAGGAGCCAGCCAGTGCATAACTGAGAAAAGCGTACTCCAGGCCCAGAGGTGGAGAAAGGGCTCCGGGTGGAATCTGGTGTGGCCTGAATCAGGACCAAGAAGAATAATAGTGCAGCTGGAGAGAAGTGAGAGACAGAAAGAAGGAGAGGAGGGCGGCTGGGAAATGAACATCCAAACCAGGCTGGGCCTCTGGACCTGTAAATACTCTGGCTTTCTCTCTGAGTGAAATGGGGAACAATGCAGGGATCTGGGTATAGGGGTATCACTCTCTGGCTGAGCCTTTACAAGGATCGTTTAGGCAGCTCACCTGAGAATAAACTCAAATGGGGTAAGAAATATAGACAAATATCTCTTCCCTTGACCAAAAACTAGCTGTGTACAAAGAAAAGACTAACCCTTAATTGCCAGGGTAAGTCGGCTTGCGTTGCTTTTAGATGAGATGATCTCAGGGTCATCCTTGTACAGGGCAAAGAGCACTGGATCAGGAGACAAGAGACCAGGTCCAGTCTCTACCACTACAACTAACTAAACAGGGAAATTACTAAATAGATCAAGAAATAACTTTCTAAGGTATGATGGGGGACCTAGTGTGGAAGACAAGGTCCAGATGACAGAGCTAAGGAAAAAGAGTTATATGAAAACTACTGGTTCAGGAATGTGAAATTTAAAAGAACATGATTAACATATGTATAATTATACCATATGTACACACAAAATGCTTGCTTTTTGTGAAATTGTTTAGAAGAGAACAATACAGTGAAGAGATTTGCCCTGGAACCTGGGACAAGCTAAAGATCTTGGCTGGAGTACCCACCAGCAGGCAGAACTAGAGGGATAAGAGGATGGTCTGTGGAAATCTACATTGCATATATTGTATAGTTCTATGAGACTACCTATATTAAGGATCATTTGTTTTAATATAGGCTATGCACACTTAATAAAACTTTTTTCTCATCCCCATAACTTATATAGTAAAATTAAAAGACTTTAGTAACTGGTTTGGAAAGAATATGGCTTAGGGAAGAGAATTTCCCATGACATTCCAGGGTCAAAGCTTTGGCCCTGGGACGTATCAATGTTAAACTAATTAAAGTAACTTTCCACAGAGAGACTTTTCTTGACTACATTTTCAGGTGATATTACTCAGCAGCCTCATCTCTTTGATTTTCTTCACACAGAAGGAACTCAGTAAAACTGCCGGGATATCAAACTGGTATAGCACTGAAAAGGTAGAAGCAAGGATTAGAGGTGAAAAAGGGAAAGTGACAGCCGAAGTTGCAGAAAAGTTGGCACTACATGGTAGGGAAAAAAAAGAATGCCAGACACTAGGCAGCCTCGTGGTGATGGAAAGGAGTGTGGCATGGAATAGGAGAGATGAAAAGTGTCTGTACTATATGCACCCCTAAGTACTAGGGTCGGGCCAAACCCTCAGAATGCCCGAGAAACCCTGGAAGCTTAGGGATAAATAGAAGGATATTCAACTAAGTGAAGAAGAGGTGAGAACATTTAGAGAAGAAATAGAATATTGGAAGCGAAAACTAAATTCTAAGTGGGATAAAAACAATCACAGACAAGGAAAGACTACATGTAAAGTATAAAAGTTCCCTCTTTGCTTTGAAGGGCTTTCTGGAATCCTTAATAACATGATTGCATTTTTCTCTGAAATAAAAATAATCGCTTTAAATGAAATATGTTTCATATGCAGCCCATATCACATCCATTAAGAGCTGAAATTTAGTGTCACTATTCACTTATTCACTTAACTATTTTGACTAGAAGAGTGTTATTATGTTCAAATGGCTATAAGACCCAGTTATCCTCGGGAACAAGGTTGCACTATGCCAAATACCTCATGAAAAAAGAAATCATCATTTAAATGAACTAGTTTCAAAGAGCAATGACAAACATTGATGAGTTTGCTGAATGCTAATGATTATTAGTTGTGAGGGACATTAGCTGGAAAAGATGTATATTATCATGACGCAAATTTATACAGAACTAGGAAATCTCAACATGACCTTCGTTAATATCACATTTCAAACAAAAATTTACTAACTTATAGTCTACAAATGATGACTCAAGCTTCTCAGTTTCAGACAGAAAATTAGTAATAACTGTTATCCACTTTAGTGTCTGGAAGAAGAGGACTGAAATTGTGAAATCTTTTAAATTGGGATCTCGTCTCCATTTCATCAGTGGGGTCCAGGGCTTCTTCAGCAGTCACTGGGGCTGTCCTGGGCCTCAGTGTCATCATGGGTAGAGGAATATTTCCTTCTCGTGCCTGCATCTGGATTCCCCTGCATATATGCAAGTCCTAGATTAAAACTTGCACTAGTTTTTGGTGGTAAAATGGCTAAAAAATACAGCTTTAGATTAAACCCAAGCTAAAATGGGGAGTACTGTAACTTTCCAATAAGATGCTTGTAAAGCTTATTTAGACATTATCTGCAAATTATTTAGCATAGCGTCTGGCATACGGTAGTTTTATAATTAAATGGTAGTTGATATGACATACTGGCTGAGCCAGGGCTTGGGAAAAGAAGTCAAAGAAGTCAGTCCTACAGCAAAAGCACTGACCAGTATCAAGAGGTTGAACTCTAGGAGGAAAAAAGAAAAGAAAATGGCCACACATCTGTTTACATTTCTGAATTAGCACAAAAATTACTTGTAAGAGAAAAGGAGATGGAGCTCCGGCCCCTTTCATTTGGGGTTGGACAAAGTGGAGACTTCTCTGATGTGCTGGGTGCTGGGACTGTGCTGACAGGGCAAGAGAATGTAATGACATGCAGGAGACAGAGATCACTGTGAGGATTAAAGATGGAACAATGCAGTGTTTGACAATGCACAATGCTGTAAGGGCCACAGGGAATGTTACTCCTGGAAAAGAGGACAGCTGGTGGTGACTCTGTCCTGATTCAGCCATCTTAATACAGGTCAGTGTCCCTAGTGGGTCCTAGAGGTATAAGGGAGGATATATGCATCTCCAAGACTGCTCTACACTAAACAATCTGGGCTCCAAAGAGCTCTGCAATTTCTCAGTTGTGCACCTCAGTGTGGATTTGAATTCATTTGAAGTGCTGGACAGTCAGCGTGTCTTTTCAATCTGGAAACTCCTATCTTCTAGTTCTGGGAAACTTTTTTTTGCACTGTTTCCTTGCTAAAATATTTCCCTGCAACTTTCTCTGCACTAACTTGGTTGTTCTTGTTTACAGGCCAGGCCCTAACAAGCTGATTGGAAGGTATAGTGAGAAGGTAGTGCTTGTTCACTTTTGCACTACAAGGAGATCTTGGGCCTGGTCACCTTTTTACTGGCAGCCACTTAATCTCCATTATTATTATGTCATTTCTCTGGGTAGATTCGGGTTATCCCGATAAAGATCCCCCAGTCTCACTATTGCAGCCAGCTTTTGTCATCTGGCGCTGGGCAGGGAAGGAAGCTGAGCACAGGGGTCTCAAAGTTCACTCTGCAGACTTGCATGTAAGCCTGTGTTAAATCCAGCACCTGTTCCTCTTCCCATTTCTCCAGAATTATTGGTATCTTCTAGTATCAGTGAAGATGGAGCTTGAGTTTACTTCTCGCTCTTTTTGTTTGCCAGTGATTTTCTAGATGGGAGGGGAATGGAAGTATTTTTACTCCATCTCAAAGCTAGTCATTCAGATCATCTAATAAAGGTGCCCCATGAACTAGGGTGACCGCTCAGTCACTTACTTCTTTTGGGAGTTTAACATTAAACTCCCTCGCATTTTTGAGCAGACTATATAATTTAAGGGACCATCCTGTAGCATTTCACCATTTTTATTTGTAAAGCACTCTTGGCCGTCAATTATTTAAAACAATGGCCATAATCAATGCTCAGCTGCAAGCAAATAAAACCAATCTGCAAGCATTAGTATAGATTTGAGTACATCAACAAACTGGCCATTCATAAACCACTAGGGCAGTTGATGTTAGTAACAAATATGAGAAAATAACAGAAAGAGATTTTCCGTATCTATCACAGCTCTACTACTTCCACTAGGGAGAGCAAGGGCTCCTGACCTTTTCATTTTAGAATCATCACTGTATTAGTTGGTTATCATGCTGCTATAAAGAAATACCCGAGACTGGGTAATTTATAAAGGAATGAGGTTTAATTGACTCATAGCTCCACACAGCTAGGGAGGCCTCAGGAAACTTACAATCACAGTAGAAGATGAAGGGGAAGCAAACATGTCCTTCTTCACTAGGTGGCAGGAAAGACAGAAAAGCCAAGGGGAAACTGTCATTTATAAAACCATCAGATCTCGTGATAATTCACTAACTCTCACAAGTACAGCATGGGGGAAACTGCCCCCATGACACAATCACCTCCTACCAGGACCCTCCCTCGACATCATACAGGGATTATGGGCATTACAATTTGAGACAAGATTTGGGTGGGGACACAGAGCCAAACCATATCAATCTCCCTGAACTGTCTTTTGTTGTTGCTGTTTTAAAAAAAAACCATAAATATCCCTTTTGATTTCCTCAGAAGGAAATCTGAGAATCATCTTCAGAATTCAGTTAAACCAGTGAAATACCACACAGTGGGATAAATCATATATATCTACAGACATCATCTTAAAATTCAAATCTTTTGTGCCTAAAGTCTGGTATGCCTTCTGTGCACCTTCATTCCAGACATTTATGACCCAGACTCCCCCACTGCAAGGAGACACCTGACCCAGTTCAGCTTTGCCACACAATTCAGAAGTTCGGTATCAGGAACCTTACTTCACTATTGACATAAACCAACATTTTCTTACTTCAGCTTTATTTATAATAAGGGTGATACTTTGCTTTGTTATTTTTCAATTACTTTTTCTTATTTCATATTACACTCAGAGCTTACAGTGGAAGGAAGAATGGACATCTTAAACTCCAACAGATATGATCACTTTCCAAGGAATTTTGCAAATTGACTGACACAACTAACCTATTGAAAATACATAAATGGGCCGGGCGCGGTGGCTCAAGCCTGTAATCCCAGCACTTTGGGAGGCCGAGATGGGCGGATCATGAGGTCAGGAGATCGAAACCATCCTGGCTAACACAGTGAAACCCTGTCTGTACTAAAAAATACAAAAAACTAGCCGGGTGAGGTGGCGGGCGCCGGTAGTCCCAGCTACTCGGGAGGTTGAGGCAGGAGAATGGCGTAAACCTGGGAGGCGGAGCTTGCAGTGAGCTGAGATCCGGCCACTGCACTCCAGCCTGGGTGACAGAGCGAGACTCCATCTCAAAAAAAAAAAAAAAAAAAAAAAAAAAAAAAAAAAAAAACGTTTTCCTATTAATTTTCATTATCACAGTATTTAAATTGTTCTTAGTTTACAAGAATTATAAAAGCTTTTATGATTGTTTTCTTAGCAGCCGTCTGAGTCATTATATGATGAGCTGATGGCCTGATTTGTGAAGTAAGTC
>NW_016807049.1:1080429-1087037 GCF_001698545.2 Rhinopithecus bieti
AAAAAAAAAAAAAAAAAAAAAAAAAAAGAAAATACATAAACGTATTTCCTATTAATTTTCATTATCACAGTATTTAAATTGTTCTTAGTTTACAAGAATTATAAAAGCTTTTATGATTGTTTTTCTTAGCAGCCGTCTGAGTCATTATATGATGAGCTGATGGGGCCTGATTTGTGAAGTAAGTCACTCAATGTCAGAAAAGATCATTAGAAGACCTGTATCTTTAGAGATCTTGAAAGCTTTATCTGTCATTGAACATACTAAACACCATTTATCATTTTAAACAATTTTTGAGGTATGTACTTTTACATCCATGTCTTAGAGAGAACAAACAGAATTAAACAACTTTCTTATTGTCATATAGCTAACGTGGGGCAGGAATATCATATTTACATGTGCATGTATACACTTATCACATAAATGTTTAAATATTGGGGATAGTGTGATTGTAAAAGTATTAAACCAATGTATTCCACTTTTCCTCCTTTAATTCTGCCCCAACACTGCCTTTCTCTTTCTTCTAAGGGCAGAAAATGGGGAAAAAAAATAACAACAAACTAAAAAACTTGATGATCTTTAGAAAGAGATATTGAGAGGTAGGCATTATATATAAAGGACTTGCTGAATTCCAGTTGTTGTCATTTACTTTTTCAAGAGTTAACTAAGCAGGTGGGTCACAGCCCAGAGTTCTCTCAGCGAGTAGAGACCTTGCCCCTGTTCTTCCTTGGGGATTATTAGGCTTGCATCTGGAGGCAGCACAGGATCTAGGAAAAGCTGCCTTTTTGTGGGTCCTGGAGAATAGATGGTAGAAGAAGAGAGGAAGCTGAGGAAAAAGAGAAAAAGAGGCTGAACGTGAGAGGATATATGCCTAATTTTTTCTTCTATTCACACTGTCTGTGGGATGGGAAGGTAGGGTGAAGCAGGGAGAATATCACTAAAGCAAAGCTGGGTGTATTAGTCTGTTTTCATGCTGCTGATAAAGGCACACCCGAGACTGGGTTATTTATAAAGAAAAAGAAGTTTAATAGACTCCTAGTTCCACATGGCTGAGGAGGCCTCACAGTCATGGTGGAAGGTGAAAGGCATGTCTTCCATGGTGGCAGACAAGAGAGAACAAGAGGCAAGCGAAAAGAGTTTCCCCTTATAAAGCTATTAGATCTTGTGAAACGTATTCACTGAGACAAGAATAGTATGGGGGAAACCACTCCAATGATTCAATTATTTGCCATCAGGTACCTCCCATAACAGGTGGGAATTATAAGAGCTACAATTCAAGATGAGATTTGAATGGGGACACAGCCAAACCATATCACTGGGCCTTTGTCTTCCTTCTCTACTCAGGACTCTAGAGAGAGGCTACCCACACCAGCCTGGGGAATAGCCACCATATGAAACTGAACCTGGCTGTCCAGAAGGCTGAGTGGGGGTCACTCTGCAGCCGGCACTTCCTGGGCCTCCCTCAGTTGCTGTGAGGTGGAAACAGGCTCTGAAGTGGCTGATGGGCTGCCAGGAGACTAGCCAGAGGAGGCCTTCAGAGAAGACCCCAGTAGGAGCCAAAAGGGACAAAGTGCAGACCTCATTGAGGCCTAGAGAGAATCCACCAGCAGGAACCAAAGAGAGGTGGAGGCAGCCAGAGAAAGCGACCAGCCAGGCTCCAGCCATGCCCAAACAGAGCAGTCTCTATGTTACCACAAAGCCAGGTCCCAGTCTTAAACACAAACCAGGCAAGTGCAGGGAAGTGGGGAAAGGCAGCATCCTGGAGCCCAAAAGAAACAGACAGAAGGCCCTTTTGCCCAATAATCTGCTTTCCATGCTTCAGGACACAATGGAAGCCACACACTCACCTTCGTACACAGATATAATTTTGACCCGTGGGGGTAGAAGATGGTTTCAGACCAATCCTTTCCCCAGAGAATGAGGAGTACCTGAGGCACTGTTTTAATTATTGCTTCAAGATAAATTCTGTAAGTTGTTACCTAAAACCAGTAGGTTACAGTCAAAATAAATGTATTTTTTAACCCGCATGTCTACCATATTGTTGTATTGAGAAAAAAATGCATCTATCATTCTGAGAAAGAATGTATCCAGCATATTGAGAAAGAAAATCTTAACTGCATCACACAGGATTTTATCAAGTTGTTTTCTGAAGTTAGAAATCAGGTGCCCAAGGAGAGCTTACCAGTGTTGGATTTTGTGCTTCTTTTTTTCAGAGGAGGTCTTACTCTGTTGCCCAGACTGGACTTGAACCCCTGGGCTCAAGTGATCCTCCCACCTCAGCCTCCATAGCTGGGACTTCAGGTGCATGCCACTGCACCGGCTTACCAGTTTTAATGAGGTTCTAGATAGGTTAACAGATAGGTTAAACAGCCCATAACAGTAATTCTTAAACATTTTCCATAGGATAATTGCAATTTTGTTTATGGTTTGGAAAGAGCAATCATAAAATTGTATGAATTTAAGTTCTTGAGATACTTATAAAATCTATGATTGCTCCATTCAATCCTTCAAACACAGTGATGTTTTTCTTAGAATAAGCAATTCTGGTCATTATGAAATAAAGATCCAGATCCAAGTAATTTAACTCTAAACTAATTTGGTAAATTTCTGCAAAGAATTTATGAATTTATCATTTTGAATACACTGGCGTCCAGATACATCATATTAATATGTACTTGTGATCAGTGAGAGGAACTGTATTTGTAACCAGGAGAAAGCCACACTTGGTCAGCATCAGCTCTGGGCCTAAACCTCAGTACTGAACTAGAAACATTTCCCCATGAAAGCTGAGTCAAAGAATATGCCTCAGAATTCCCTCCAAACTTATATGTGTGGAATTCTTCACATTTCTTAGAGACTTAATGACCCAAAGTATTTGACAGCAATGTAAGATAAAAAATCAATAATTAACCTGGGTCTCACTGATTCTCGAAAGGAAATAAACACAGAAGAGCTTGAATCAAAAAGAACTAAACCTAGACATCTAAGGAAAGCTGAATAACTCTGATACAAAAGCTATAATGTGTTTTAATAACAACATTTTCCCTTTCCATTAGCAGGTATAATTGCTGCCACTTAAGGAACTAATATGAATTTTCTACCTCCTATTACCATGATAAATTGCCAGTGGAATGCATTCCAAAGTGAGTAATGTCTTGCTGGACATTGGTAATTCACTTAAACTGGTTAACATAATAACAGATACAATGACATAATCTCCGGACTCACATTAATATCTATAGCTTGGTCTGCTCTTGCAGACATGCTGCTGAATCAAAATCAAGGATGCTTGGAAGCTGGGCATAATGGCTCACGCCTACAATCCCAGCACTCTAGGAGACAAGGTGGGAGAATTGCTCAAGCCTAGGAGTTCGAGACCAGCCTGGGCAGTATAGTAAGCCCTGTCTATACTTAAAAAAAAAAAAGCCAGGCATCGTGGCACATACCAGTAGTCCCAGCGACTCTGGAGGCTGAGGCAGGAGGATCACTTGAGCCCAGGAGCTCAAGGCTGCAGTGAGCCATGATCACACCACTGCACTCCAGATTGGGCAACCGAGTGGGAGACCTGTCTCAAAAAAAAAAAAAAAAAAAAAAAAAAAAGCTTGAATGAGAAATTGTCTTGCTTCATGTGGCTGTTTTAAACTATATATTTTCATCTATTGGAATGATATAAACAAAGACCAGAATCAGGAGCTGCTTATTTTATTTGCTTAATTACCTACCACAATGTTAACAAATTGCCTGAAGGTGAAGAAAATTATAAACAAAACAAAGAGAATCACTCATCTAATTGTGAAACTTTTAAAACGACTAAATGCAACTATTCTAAACTGCTGTCCGTATACATCACAAGGACAATTTAAGCAAAATGTGTCAAGGAATCTTACAAAACAAATTCCTAATACAAGAAATCTATTTTTGACAAAACATTTAAAAATTAATTGCTACATTTAATTAGCAGAGAACAACAGAGTTTCATAGTATGACTTCAATAATTGAGACCAGATGAATATCTCGGGGTAAAAAGCCATTATTTTCACCCAAAATACCTTCCTTTCTGCACTATTACAGTCACAGTAACTTTGATTATATTTAACTCTAGTTAGCACTACATTCCAATATAGTCCTCATACTGTAGCAGATTTAAAGCTACTTGAGAATCAAATACTATATGTTGCAGCACGTAGTAGGATGAATAATCATCCTAATTATTAGGGCTCATCCAGGATCCTAATCCCTAGAATCTATAAATGTTAACCTTATTTGGATAAAAGCTCTTTGCAGATGTAATTAACTAAAGATCTTGAGGTGGGGAGTTGATCTCGAATTATCCAAGTAGCCCTTGATGGTCATCACGTCTATTCTCTGCCCCATAGAGGAGAAGGCAATATTGAATATGGAGGCAGAGACTGGAGGGATACAGTCAGGAGCCAAGGAACACCGCAACCACCAGAAGCGGGAAGAGGCAAGGAAAGGATTCTTCCCTGGGGTCCCCAAGGGAGCGCAGCCCTGTCAAAAGTTTGATTTTGGCCTTTGCCCTCCAGATCTGTTAGAATAAATTTCTGCCATTCTAAGAAACCACCAAGTTTGTGGTTTTGTGTGCAGTAGCAACAGGAAATAAATACACGTCATTTTATTATTTTTTCCCTCCAAACTTCAAATGTAATTTAGGATCAAGGAGAATCTTATTTAAATAGTGGTATACCCTTTAAAAGTGTTTTCACATACTTTTTCCTAGCTGTGTCTCCTTAATGACTCTGGCGTAAGAGAAAGGCAAAATTCCAATGAAAATACAATTTGTTACCTAAGAACTACAGTTAGTTGCAGAGGTTAAGATAAACATGAGACAGGAAAATAGTTTTAAACCCTTAGGTAATATTTTGAACGGAATAATTAATTTCTCTGTACCACTAAGGAAAATATAAATGTTTTTCTTTGTGATACTTAATAAAGAGATTACATTTAAATATGTTGGGATAATTAAAATACAAAAGATAATCCTCACATAGGTAATTAGCTCCATTAAAATATTCTTCCAGGCTCCCTCTAGATATAATTTTAAATTGTGTGATTTAAGTATGCTTACTTTTTCCATTCCAGTTCTCTTATCTTTTGGATATCCTGTCTCTTATTTGCATCAGTTCTTCTATTTCCTTATTTGGAAAAATTAAATGCAGTTTTACAAAATGTAACATATGTTCTACTTTACATTAGGTTTATTATTTTCTTAATGCTTAGCTAAAAATCTTCATTACTCTGTAAAAATAAGTTTTGAATTCAATACAGTCCATGTTTTATAAATGACATAAATGGAAATTTGTTTCCTCTTATCTTTATTCAAAATTCTTCATTCTACCAAAACTTCTAAGTAATTAAAGTTAGAAATATATGCATTGTCTCATTAAACAGAAATATCAAAAAACTTGAGCTTCTAAAATTATTTTTTGTTATTAAATTTTACAGAAATCTGTTACAGGAAAGTAAGCACGCTTTTGAGCCATTTCCTGTCCTTATTCCAGTGTTCATGAAAAAGAGGAACTCTCTGGATAAACCAGCTGCTGGATTTCCTAGAATAGTAAATTACTCCCAAACTCCTATTTCGTGTGATCCTGCCACACTTTTTTTTTCCCAGCAGGATTTCCTCATTTTTCACAACTATTTGTTTCTACTCTAAATTAGCTTCCTACAAATAGCCTCTTGTCAGATGAGTACTTACCTCTGCAGAGTAACCATAAATAAAGAGACCCCTTGGTTCCTTATACCCACATCTCTTTAATTAAATCCACAAAGCATAACTTTTCCATTGAAATTTTGTCTCCTTCTCTTGAAACAAATCGCTGCTGTAGTACAAAGAAAAAAAATCTAGATTCTGTGAACCCATTTGGAATTCTTCATGAATATTGAAAGATCTTTTAGATTTAAAAATAGCAACAATGAAAATATCACATATTTGGAGAACTGGTAGAAAATAACTCAAGCCTCTTTTACTTTTTTTTTTTTTTTTTTAGCTTTAGCCATTCTTACATTTTTTTGTGTTCCCAAACGGAAAAATGTAGTCATTTTAGGGACATTCTGATAAATCACTATTAAGTTAGCTATCTGAGATGCTTTAAGCAATTTTATGCCCACCCTGAGCTGACCTTGTCTTCCTGACTAGGGGTAAACCATTTCAGTGATGTTTTGAAACCAGAAACCAGTGATCTCCTTATTCTTAGAAACAAATACATGTTCATTATATAAACTAAGAGAAAAAATGTACACCTGGATGTATCTCTTGGTGGTCTCTTTCCTTGTTGCCCTACGTCACCTTCAGAATAAAGAAAACATTGTTCTTCTTGAGAAGGCAGTGAAACCTCTGAAGCTACAAACATTTCTAGAGGACAATATAAATCCCATCTGTATGAATTATAATAATGATTCTATTAATGGCATAAATAAAAGATTTGTTGAAACTTCCAACAGCAGTGTACTGTTTCTTTGCCTACATACATGATGAATTTCAGTTTATTCCATTTTACTACCTGTGACATTTTTCTTTACATGGTAAAAACATAAGTCCTTTGTAAAATGAATAACACTGTTTTTTTTTTTTTTTTTTTTTTTTTTTTTTT
>NW_016807049.1:1087336-1097297 GCF_001698545.2 Rhinopithecus bieti
TGAGACAGAGTTTCGCTCTTTCCCCCGGGCTGGAGTGCAATGGCGCAATCTTGGCTCACTGCAACCTCCACCTTCCAGTTTCAGGCGAGTTTCCTGCCTCAGCCTCCCAAGTAGCTGGGATTACAGGCATCTGCCAGTATGCCCAGCTAATTTTTGTATTTTTAGTAGAGACAGGGTTTTACTATGTTGACAAGGCTGGTCTCAAACGCCTGACCTCATGATCCACCTGCCTCGGTCTCCCAAAGTGCGAGGATTACAGGCATGAGCCACCATGCCTGGCCTAACACTTTAATAATAATAGTAATAATAATAATAATCTAAATAGAACGCCACTATCCAGCAAATACATGAAAACTTTATCATTAAGTTTCAGGAAGTTTGAATGATAGAAACGATAGAGACAATCCCTTTATTTTTATGGTGAAGTATTAACAGTTTGGGCTTTGGCATCCTCCAGACATGAGTGTAGATTTCAGTTCTATAACATTAGCTCCATAATGCATAACCTTTCAGAAGCCAGCTCTTCCTCTGAAAAAATGGGGATAATGTCTCTTATCCATTTTGTAAAGTTGTTATGAGGGATCACAAGACTTGAAAATGTGCAAATACTTACATGTAAACACAGATAACTGGGTATGGTTTCTAACACATGCCTCCCTTTCCCTTCCCCTTTGCTTTCAGAAGTCATCAGGTACACATGGCCTGCACGGACTGATCAGAAATGACTGTGGCTGCCGTCGAGAAAGATGTGCTAAATTTCAAAATGTTTTAGCCTTATTAGTAGATGCCAACACGACAGTTAAAACAATGGTCAAACATTGTATCCTGAACCGGCAAAACAAAATTCATGTATGCAAGGTTGGGCAGCAGGTGCAGTAACCTTGGCCCTCCCGCACAACGGAGGACAGGAAAGAAAATTGGTATCTTGGAAGGACAGAGATTGTAAATTATAAGGCAAAAAACTAAAACTTTTTTTTGACTAAGAAATACTGTTTACACCATTTACACTAGTAAATCTTCAAGTGTCTACTATGTGATAAGGATATTTCTAGGTTCTGAGAAGAAACTGAACAAGAGTCCAGGCATTTTCTCTACTTTTCATAGAGTTTACATGGTAATGAGGCAATATATGATAATATGAATTATTATCAGGAATATTATCTATTAATAGATGATATTAATATCAATAATCTTTTGATTGTCTGCTTTGATATTTATACTATTAATAGATACTATTACTATCATCTATTCTTAATATATAATATTCATTATGAAGAGAAGAAAATGTAAATCTGTTTAAGAATGATGAGGGTGCTCATTTCACATTCAATAGGCAGGAAGCTGCTAAGAGGAGGTGGAACTTCCAGTGAATCTTGAATAAACATCAAGAGGCAGCCACAATCTGAGAGAATAGCATCTCAGCCCATGAGGACCAGAAGCCAGTCTGGTAGGTTACATATGTAGTGAAAGAGGAAGGTGAGAGGAGATGAAGGGGCAGTTCTGGGCAATAGCCATAGGGGGCCTCGCAAGCCACAAATGAGAGTATAGATTTTATTAAGGTATTTTGAAAGCTCCGTAGGATTTTAAGCAAAGGAGTGTTATGTTACATTAATGTCATGTTACGTTAACTGGATTTCTTGTCTCGAACACTTACATCATGACTCTGCAGATAACCGATTAAGGACAGCACAAGAGTGGTCCTGCAGGAAACAGGTGAAAGGTTACTACCTACACTGGTCCAGGCAAGTTGAGATGAACCAGATGATGCCTGGAGAGTCACAAGGAAGGGGGCAGATGTGGGATGTGTTCTGAGATGGATTCAATAAAACTGACTGAGGAACTGAACGTGGGGAATGAAGAAAAGAGGAAAATAACACCTATGCTTTTGCCTAAATCTGGGAAAGGAGTGAAGCCTGGGAAAGGGAGATGAAACAGATGGGGGAAAAACAAGTTTGGGGGAGGTGTGGGAAAACCTAGAGTTCTGTTTTCGACATGTTAATTTAGAGCTACTTGTTAGGCATTCAAGTAAAGATGTCATCCTTGTGTGGAATCTGAATTTCAGGGGTCAAGGATGGAGCTGACATATGGGGAAAATGGACCCAGACACAAAGATTTACAAGCAAGGATATATATATATATACACACACACACACAGACACACACACACACACACACACACATATATACACACATATATATATATATATATACACATATATATTTAAAGTTGCAATACAGAATGAATGAAAAGAAACTAAATAACTTTTGGTACATTCATACAATACCATGTTACATATCTTTGGAAGTATGTTTTAGAATAATACTTAGAGAAATGTAAAAATGGGAATGTACTGTTATACTATGAAGAGGTACGAGGAATGTGATCCCACATTTGTGCAAATACATAAATTACCAAAATCTAAAGTATACAAATATTTGTAAGAATTACTTTGGAGTTTTCAATGGTGAGATCATAGGTGTTTTGTACTGTTTTTGCATTTTTTGTATTTTCAAGATCAGGAAATATGGAAAATTAATGACCAGAAAACAAATATAATTAAAGAACATCAGCCTATGAGTTACAATAAAACAGCTGAAGACACTAAAGAAAGATTTAGCAAATATACTTTAACAATATTTCACTTAATGTCCTAATATTATTGTAAAGTTACTGAGAATATGAAAGTATTGAT
This sequence comes from Rhinopithecus bieti, assembly GCF_001698545.2. NCBI lineage: Eukaryota > Metazoa > Chordata > Mammalia > Primates > Cercopithecidae > Rhinopithecus > Rhinopithecus bieti. The sequence continues at coordinate 1,090,030 of NW_016807049.1, forward strand.
ATATTTTCTAATGAATTTGCTTAAATAGTGGTATTTAAAATATTTATCAAACAAAATTTCTAAATATTTTTTCCTGTGTTTTACACACATACACTTTTTGCCCCAGAGAATTTTGCACACAAAATGCCATACTTCATCATTTTTATATTTTATTATGAATAAGTGGTATCTAGTTAGTCCATCTATCACTCTGAATTTTATTGAAAAAATGCAATGTGACTTCCACTGCCATCAATCCCAAAATAAATGCACAATAGCCATACAATGTATTGTTTCACCTGAAAGGTTAATTTTGATAACACCTTGGAAATGATCAATTGTGCAAGAATTGGGTCTTATGATAACAAGAAGGGTAAGATCCTGGACAGGGCATTAATTCCATAACTCCAGTGGTATAATGTTATGTAGATGTGGAGTTATGCAATTAATGCATGATGTATCCTTAACAAGTTGTAGGTTCGCATCATCATCGAATAAAATGTAACAATTTAATCAATTCAGGTACAAGAAATATTGGCCAGCTTCTTGCAACTAACAATAATGTCTTAGTTTTGAGGTTAAAGCAATCATCAGGCTCTCTCTTGAAATTTGTCCTAGCTTTCCCTGAAATCTTAGGAGGCACATTTGTTATTTTAAAAATTAGCCCCACCGAATTTGGGTTTAAAGTTTGATATGATGGTTGAACTGTCAGTTGTTGGCATTCAATTAAATATTCTTGACTGAAATGAAGCAATTAGGGAAAACGTGTTTTCTATGGTCAAGGTTAAGCTGAAATGCGAGATTCAATTTTAAACACAAGGATTTAAGTAAGTATCCAAGGGCATATCAGAACACACTTTTAGGAAATACACTATAAAGCTACTCAGATTAGACAAATTAACTGATGAACCCAAGAAATATGATTCTGACTGAGTCTCACAACATCAACTGGTTACCAATGGCTCCTATAAGCTGTGAATAATAGGGACAGCCTGCTTTGCTAGTATGCCCTTTTCACAGTTTGTAAGACTCATAGACTTACAGAAAGGAAGTGAAAGGGAAAGTGATAAGAGATGGCTGTTGTGCAAAACATTTGTGTTATACTTATTACAAGTCTAGCAAAAGCTTATGTCAGTGGTTAAGGAAGGGCATATTGGTGGAAAAGGATTGGCAGATACCCTAGATGTTTCTGGGCACAAGAATTCACTCAGTCCATATTTATGGAATATCCTCCGGGTGTCCTTCGCTGTGAAAGATTCTTTCTAGGGTAACAAAGGAAAATCAGCAATACATATGCAAGAGGAGCTCGAAGACCAGTTAGGGGCAGGAGAATAAACATACAATGAATAATTTCAGTTTTATTTGCTAAATACTTAGTAAATATAGCAAGAAGCTGACTCAGGTGACTCACAATTCTTACATAAGGTAAAAACTTTTGAGCTGTATATTAAAGGATGAGTAGACAGTTTCCAGGCAGAGAGGGAAAGGCGTTCTAGGAAAAGAGAACATGGGCCAGTCCAGTAACACACAAGAGCTTAGAACGGGTCGGGCGCGGTGGCTCAAGCCTGTAATCCCAGCACTTTGGGAGGCTGAGACGGGTGGATCATGAGGTCAGGAGATCAAGACCATCCTGGCTAACACAGTGAAACCCCGTCTCTACTAAAAAATACAAAAAACTAGCCGGGCGAGGTGGCGGGCGCCTATAGTCCCAGCTACTCCGGAGGCTGAGGCAGGAGAATGGCGTGAACCCAGGAGGCGGAGCTTGCAGTGAGCTGAGATCTGGCCACTGTACTCCAGCCTGGGCGACAGAGCGAGACTCTGTCTCAAAAAGAAAAAAAAAAAAAAAGAGCTTAGAATGTTTGACTGTGGAGGATGCTGCCCAGGTTCCAGCTGTCAGTTGTTGGCATTCAATTAAATATTCTTGACTGAAATGAAGCAACTAGGGAAAATGTGTTTTATATGGTCAAGGTTAAGCTGAAAGGCGAGATTCAATTTTAAACACAAGGTGTATGTTAGGTGCATACAAGAGTGTCGCTGGATATGAGTTTGGAGAACTTCTTGAAATCAGACATTGTAAGACTTTTTATTCTCATTCAGAATGTGTCTGGACTTTTTGCAATCTATCCATCTGACAAAAGTCTAATATCCAGAATCTACAAGGAACTTAAGCAAACTCACAAAAAACAATCCCATTAAAAAGTGGACAAAGGACATGAACAGATACTTCTCAAAAGAAGACATACATGCAGCCAACAACCATATGAAAAAACCTCAACATCACTGATCATTAGAGAAATGCAAATCAAAACCACAATGAGATACCATTCTATGCCAGTTAGAATGACAATTATTAAAAAGTCAAGAAACAAGAGACGCTTGTGAGGTTGCAGAGAAATAGGAATGCTTTTACACTGTTGGTGGGAATGTAAATAGTTAAACTATTGTGGAAGACATCTGGTGATTCCTCAAAGATTAAGAACCGGAAATACCATTCGATTCAGCAATCCCACTACTGGGTATATAACCCAAAGGAATATAAATCATTCTACTATACAGATACATGCACATGTATGTTATTTGCAGCACTATTCACAATAGCAAAGACATGGAATCAGCCCAAATACTCATCAATTATAGACTGGATAAAGAAAATGTGGTACATATACACCATGGAATACTATGCAGCCCTAACAAGGAACAAAATCATGTCCTTTGCATGGACATGATGAAGCTGGAAGCCATTATCCTTGGCAAACTAATTCAGGAGCAGAAAACCAACACTATGTGTTCTCACTTATAAGTGGAAGTTGAACAATGAGAACATGTGGACACAGGGAGGGGAACACCATGCATTGGGTCCTGTTGGCGGAGGGTGAAGCGGTGGGGGAGAACAATAGAGAAAAGTACTAATGCATGCCAGGCTTAATACCTAGGTGATTGGTTGACAGGTGCAGCAAAGCACTGTGGCACACATTTACCTATGTAACACAAACCTGCACATCCTGCACATGTACCCTGGAACTTAAAAATAAATAAAATAAAATAAGTGTCTGGATTTTAATCTTGAGGCAAAGGGAGAGACTACACAGAGAATAAAGTACTCAGAGGTGTGTTCGAGTAGTCCCCAATGTCAAGGGGAATGATTACCAGAAGGGAGTAACGATGATCAGAGAGACCATTAAAATATTTATTGCCATAGTTGAAGTAGAAAACCTCAGAGCCAAGTAGTAGTCATGACAAGGCAAAGAAGATAGTTTTAAAGGAGGTTTGAACAACACTGACAGAGAACTCAGACGTAAAGATTAGTTTTACTCAGCATCCAGCTGAGCACAGAAGTAGAGGTGTCAGGAGCAATGCATTCGCGTTGCCTTGATCAAGTTCACATGCAAACAGAATCAGAGCAAAAGAAGATAACTCTCTGGCCTACTTAAGTAGGCTTTTACACTTCTCAGCAGAGCCCTGGAGGGTCTCTTAGCCCCACGCATGAATGGAAGAATGAGATGAAAGTCCAAGATCCAGTTACTGCTTAAAATTAAAAAAAAAAAAAAAAAAAAAAAAAAAAACCTTTTCTTTATTTATTCTAAGCTTGTAACTAATGTCCCCAAAAATAAATACGTAGAAGCATCATTCAATTCAATTCCATCTCATTCAACTAACATACATTTGCTTTGTTCTATGTGTGCTGCTTTGTGTGACTCTCCTAGGGAGAGATAATAATAAAGCTGAAATGAACTAACAATTGGAGCTCTTTATAAATAGTGGTTTCTTCTTGTCATACATTTTTACCATCTCTGTCTTGCAACTTATTTTATGTGCCTCCTCCATGTGGAAGCTGTGGATGTATTCCTAACTCGAGGAGGCCCCTGTCATTACAATCATCTGTTTAATGTATTTCAACAGGCTTAGTATTAGGAGAATCAGAATTGAACTGGAGCTTTAATTACTCTATTTTTAGTGTGCTACATTTTGTAGGTTGTTAGTACTTAGGGTAGAAACCCAACAATTCTTGTCAACAATTTTCACTTTGGCAAACATCTTTTTATGTTTTCTTTCCATGTGAAGTAGTGGCAAAAAGGGGCAAATTAACCTTGAGACATTACGTGTGTTTCTCTACCTCAACACTGTGTTGTCCCATTGTCAAAAAACCATGAGACATTATCCTTTGACTATATTATTTTTGGAATCTATATTTAAAAAAAACTAAAATGAGACATAAATTATCAGGAATGACTCCAAAAATCTTTTGTGCCTCATATGTGTATTAAGCATTGGTTTTACATCAGTGGCATGAAAATTGAATAATCTTGATTTGGGAAAGCCACCAAGATCATGTATTCAGAGAACCTAACAGTAAAATGTTTTCAAACATGAATCTGCACTTCATGGAAAGAAAAAGAAATATTTTTAAAGGTACATGCATAGTTAACGTTTCTCATTTCCTCCAGCAGGTATTGACTACTGTGTCTATCACTGCAATGTAGTAAACAGAATTTGATACCTATTTACTGGCTGAACTTAATAAAGAGATCACAATATTGCCTCCAAAAAATCACTAAAAACAATTGATTATCTTTCTAGCTGGAAAACTGTCTCAGCACAGTGCATCACTGACAGTTTTTCCAATTTTTGAATTGTTCCTTTCAATGCAGGACAGGTGAGCTCCAAATTGGGGCTTAGCACATGAGGGTTTTTGGCTTCACCCAGGAAAGAATTCAAGGGCAAGCTGGTGGTAGGGTAGAGGAAAACAGCTTTATTGACGAGGCAGCATTACAGCTTTGTGACTGCAGAGTAGGACTACCCCATAGACATAGAGTAGCAGTTCAGGTCTGTTCTTCAGTCATATTTATACCTACTTTTAATTGCATGCAGATTAAGGGGCGGTTTATGCACAAATTCCTAGGAAATGGGCAGTAACCTCTGGGTTGCCAGTCATTGCCATGGAAAGAGGCGGTAACTGTTGCTGTGGCAACAGTAAACTGACACAGCACACTGGTAGGCATGCCTTATGGAAAGCGGCTTCTGCCCCATTCCTGTTTTAGCAGGTCCTCATTGTTCTGGTGTCTGAGTCCTGCCTCTGAAGCAGAGTCCCACCTTCCACCTCACTTTGTCACAAGCTCTCAAGTGCACATCCCATATTATCTGTAACACAGTAATGTTTATGAATCATTGATTCTAGTTCCACAACCAAACTTCCTTGTGATTAAATAATAAAAGCTCAACACTTCCATGTGACTCCACATTTCAGCACAGAGAAGACTTAAACTTTAATCGAAGAACCAAAAAACTGGGAGTTGCTTTTCTTCCTTTGGTGAAAGGGTAACAATTTTCTCCCCTTTAGGTCTCAGAGTGCTCACATTTTCTGCCCCCCATCGTCCCTCATAACCACTCTTTAGTACAATCTGATGAAAATAGTCTTGAGGAATTTCCCTTTAAATTCTACTAACACCTACAAGTATTTTAGAAAGAGTTAAAAAATGATTAGAAATACATGAACCAGGGCTGGGCACGGTGGCTCACGCCTGTAATCCCAGGACTTTGGGAGGCCAAGGTGGGCAGATCATGAGGTCAGGAGTTCGAGACCAGCTTGGCCAATATGGTGAAACCCTGTCTCTAATAAAAATACAAAAATCAGCTGGGTGTGGTGGTGTGCATCTGTAATCCCAGCTACTCGGGAGACTGAGGCAGGAGAATTGCTTGAACCCGGGAGGCAGAGGTTGAAGTAAATCAATATTGCACCACTGCACTCCAGCCTGGGCAACAGAGTGAGACTCCATCTCAAAAAAAAAAAAAAAAAAAAAGAAAGAAAGAAAGAAATACATGAACCATTTTAAAACCACAACAGATATTTTATCAAAAATTGTATTCTTAGTAATGATCAAAATATGATGTTATTGTGAGTAAAAATGTCAAATTTTGTAATCTCAAACTATGCTTTAGAAAAGTTGAATGCAATTTTGCTATAAAAAGGAGTTGCTTTCATTTAAAATGAATTTATTACTTTTTGTGTATACATATACTTAATGATCACTCTTTTTCTTCACGCCTGCACACACACACACACACACACACACACACACACACACACACACACATTCTTTTCCTTTCCACACATCCTGTCCCTACCCATCTCTAACAGCTACCTAGAAATGTAAATTCTGTAAGGACAGGCATTTTGTCTATAGTTTGTAGTCCCAGGGTCTGCTATACCATAGGAAGTCACTAAATATTTGCTGAATGAATAAATAGAATACCCGAATTCTCTGGCTTCAAATATTTAAACTAAAGTCATTTACAACATGACTTTCTTTTCAAATAATTTAATCCCTTCAAATTTCAAATGACTTCACAATATCATAATTATCTTCTTTATTAAAAAAAAAAACCGATGTTATCCCAGTATTTTGGGAGGCAAAGGTGGGAGGATCACTTGAGGCCAGGAGTTCGAGACCAGACTGGCCAACATGGTAAAATCTGTCTCTACTACAAACAAAATATTAGCCAGGTGTAGTGGCACATGCCTGTAATCCCAGCTCTTCAAGGGGCTGAGGAATGAGAGTTCACTTAAACCTGAAAAGCTGAGGTTGTAGTGAGCCAAGACCGTGCCTAGAGCCCACTGCACTATAGCCTGGGTGACAGAGCGAGACTCTGCTTCACAAAACAGATGTTAAAACCACTACTTCAAAAGTAGCTCTGTTTCCTAGGCTTGTTTGCTCCTACATTTAAATTTTCCTTTTTGAGATAAATAACACAGCTGAGGGGATATCTAAAGGAACACCGGTAATTATATCTCCATCATAGAAAGAAGCAAAATATGAGATAAATCAGCAAAATTATTTTCAACTAATTGAACTGAAAAGAGACAGTTCATGTGAAAGCATTTTGATGGGAGTGGGATGGGATAGAAGAGACACTTGCTGAGACCAAGAATCCTAGTCCCCACTGTAGGGAATCAATCAATTATAGGACATGTCCATTGATTTCACGGTATTTACATCCATCATTCAAGTGAAACAAGCAAGACATAAGAAAGCAGGTTAAATGATATTATTTGATTTTTATGAATAAAATTTTCAATCTTAAAACTATCACAAGAAGAGAAAACCAAACGCCGCATGTTCTCACTCATAGGTGGGAACTGAACAATGAGATCACTTGGACTCGGGAAGGGGAACATTTACACACTGGGGCCTATCATGGGGAGGGGGGAGGGGGGAGGGATTGCATTGGGGAATTATACATGATATAAATGATGAATTGATGGGTGCTGACGAGTTGATGGGTGCAGCACA